>NW_027141127.1:177388-179888 GCF_036365525.1 Heterodontus francisci | reverse complement strand
ACACTCACAAAAACATGCTCACACACACACTCACACATACACACTGTCTCTCACACACTCACACACTCACACACACACACACACACTCAGACACACTCACACTCTCTCACACACACACACACTCACACACACACACTCACACACACACACTCTCACACACACACACACCCTCTCACACACAGACTCACACACACTCACAAAAACATGCTCACACACATTCACTCACACTCACTCACACAAACACTCACACACTCACACTCACACACACACACACACTCACACTCACACTCACACTCACAAACACACACTCACACACATTCACTCACACTCACTCACACAAACACTCACACACACTCACACTCACACACACACACTCACACACACTCACACACACACACACTCACAGACACACACACACACACACACTCTCACACACACGCACACACTCTCACACACACACTCACACACACACTCACACACACACACAATCTCTCACACACACACACACACTCACACACACACATTATCTCATACACACACACACACACTCTCACACACAGACTCACACACACACACTCACAAAAACATGCTCACACACACACTCACACATACACACTGTCTCTCACACACACACACACTCTCACACACACACACACACACTCACACACACACACACACACACTCAGACACACTCACACTCTCTCACACACACACACACTCACACACACACACTCTCACACACACACACTCACACACACACACACTCTCACACACACACACACCCTCTCACACACAGACTCACACACACTCACAAAAACATGCTCACACACATTCACTCACACTCACTCACACAAACACTCACACACACTCACACTCACACACACACACACACTCACACTCACACTCACACTCACAAACACACACTCACACACATTCACTCACACTCACTCACACAAACACTCACACACACTCACACTCACACACACTCACAAACACTCAGACACACTCACACACTCACACACACTCACACACAGACTCACACACACACACTCACATACACACACACACTCACACTCACACACAAATTGACACTCACACACACACTCACAGACACACTCACCCTCACACACCCTCGCACTCACTCACACACAAACTGACACACACACACACACTCACAGACACACTCACAAACACACACTCACACACATTCACTCACACACACTCACACAAACACTCACACACTCACACACACTCACACTCACACACACACTCACACACAGAAACACCCACACACTCACACTCACACTCACACACACACACTCACACACACAAACACACACACATTCACTCATACACACTCACACAAACACTCACACAAACACTCACACACACTCACACACACAAACACACACACACACACACTCACATTCACACACATTCACTCACACACACACACACTCACACTCACACATACACACAGACACATACACACACACACACTCACACATACACACACTCACACACACTCACACACACTCACCCACTCACACTCACACACACTCACACACACTCACACACACACACACTCACACACACTCACAAACACTCACAAACACTCACAAACACTCACACACACTCACACACACTCACACACTCACACACACTCACACACAGACTCACACACACACTCACATACACACACACACACTCACACACACACACTCACACACACATACACTCACACACTCACACTCACACTCACACACATTCACTCACACACACATACACACACACTCACACACATTCACTCACACACTCATACACACACTCACACACACAGTCATGCGCACTCACATACACTCGCACTCACTCACACACAAACTGACACTCACACACACACTCACAGACACACTCACCCTCACACACCCTCGCACTCACTCACACACAAACTGACACACACACACACACTCACAGACACACTCACACTCACACACACACTCACTCACACACACACACACGCATACACATTCATACACACATACTCACACACACAGACTCATAAACACACACTCACATACTCACACACACACATGATCACACACATGCTCACACACACATTCACACACACACACTCACACACTCACACACACACTCAAACAAGCACACACACACACACACTCACACTCACACATACACATTCATACACACATACTCACACACACACACTCACACACTCTCACACACACACACACTCTCACACACAGACTCACACACACACTCACTCGCACAAACACATACTCACACACACACTCACACACACACATACTCGCACACATACATACTCACACACACACTCTCACAAACATGCTCTCACACAAACACTCACACACTCTCACACACAGACTCACACACACACTCACACACACACATACTCGCACACACACTCACACTCACACACACACACTCACACACACATACTCACACACACACACTCACACAC
>NW_027141127.1:105000-107500 GCF_036365525.1 Heterodontus francisci | reverse complement strand
CCTCTCGCTGTGATGACCAACATACCATTTGCCTTTTTTACCGCCTGTTGCACCTGCATGCTTACCTTCAGTGACTGGTGTACGAGAACACCCAGGTCTCGCTGCATATTCCCCTCTCTCAGTTTATAGCCGTTCAGATAATAATCTGCCTTCCTGTTTTTGCTACCAAAGTGGAGAACCTCACATTTATCCACATTATACTGCATCTGCCGTGCATTAGCCCACTCACTCAACTTGTCCAAATCACCCTGAAGCCTCTCTGCATCCTCCTCACAACTCACCCTCCCACCCAGTTTTGTGTCATCTGCAGATTTGGAGATATTGCATTTAATTCCCTCATCTAAATCATTAATATATATCGTGAATAGCTGGGGTCCTAGCACCGATCCCTGCGGTACCCCACTAGTCACTGCCTGCCATTCGGAAAAAGACCCGTTTATCCCTACTCCTTGTTTCCTGTCTGCCAACCAGTTCTCTATCCATGTCAGTACCTTACCCCCAATCCCATGTGCTTTAATTTTACACACTAATCTATGTGGGAGTTTGTCGAAAGCCTTCTGAAAGTCCAAATACACCACATCCACTGGCTCCCCTTCATCAACTCTACTAGTTACATCCTCAAAAAAATTCCAGTTGATTTGTCAAGCATGATTTCCCTTTCGTAAATCCATGCTGACTTTGATCATGTCATTGTTTTCCAAGTGCTCTGCTATTACATCTTTTATTATGGACTCTAGAATTTTCCCCACTACTGACGTCAGGCTGACTGGTCTATAATTCCCTGTTTCCTCTCTACCTCCTTTTTTTAAATAGTGGGGTTACATTAGCTACCCTCCAATCTGTAGGAACTGTTCCAGAGTCTATAGAATCTTGAAAAATGACCAGCAATGCATCTACTATTTCTAGGGCCACTTCCTTAAGTACTCTGGGATGTAGATTATCAGGCGCTGGGGATTTATCGGCCTTCAATCCCATCAATTTCCCCAACACCATTTCTCTACCAATACTGATTTCATACAGTTCCTCCTTCTCACTATGTTCCCCAACATTTCTGGGAGGTAATTTGTGTCCTCCTTTGTGAAGACAGAACCAAAGTATGTATTTAATTGGTCTGCCATTTCTTTGTTCCCCATTATAAATTCCCCCATTTCTGACTGTAAGGGACCCACATTTGTCTTCACTAATCTTTTTCTCTTCACATATCTATAGAAGCTTTTGCAGTCAGTTGTTATGTTCTCTGCAAGCTTACTCTCGTACTCTATTTTCCCCTTCTTAATCAATCCCTTGGTCCTCCATTGCTGAATTCTAAACTGCTCCCAATCCTCAGGTTTGCTGCTTGTTCTGGCCATTTTATATTTCTCCTCCTTGGATCTAATACTATCCCTAATTTCTTTTGTAAGCCACGGTTGAGCCACCCTTCCTGTTTTATTTTTGCTCCAGACAGGAATGAATAATTGTTGTAATTCATGCACACGTTCTTTAAATATTATCCATTGCCTATCCACCGTCAACCCTTTAAGTAACGTTCCCCAATCGATCATAGCCAACTCGCGCCTCACACCTTCATAGTTTCCTTTATTTAGATTCAGGACCCTAGTCTCGGAATCAATTCTCTCACTCTCCATCTTAATGAAGAATTCTATCATGTTATGGTCGCTCTTCCCCAAGAGACGGCGCACAAGATTGTTAACTAATGCTTTCTCATTACACAATATCCAGTCGAGGATAGCCTGTTCTCCAGTTGGTTCCTCAATGTATTGGTCCAAAAAAAACCCATCACTTACGCACTCCAGGAATTCCTCCTCGACAGTATTATTACTAATTTTGTTTGCCCAATCTATATGCACATTAAAGTCACCCATAATTACAGTTGCACCCTTATTGCATGCGTCTCCTATTTCCTGTTTAATGCCATCCACTACACCACCACTGCTGTTTGGGAGTCCATACACAACCCCCACCAACGTCTCCTGTCCCTTGGTGTTTCTGAACTCCACCCATGCAGATTCCACATCATGATTTTCCAAGCCAATATCATTCCTCACTATTGCACTGATTTCCTCCTTTACTAACAACACTACCCCACCTCCTTTCCCTTTTAGCCAGTCCTTCCCAAATATTGAATACCCCTGGATGCTCAGTTCCCATCCTTGGTCACCTTGCACCCATGTCTCCGTAATCGCAACATACTTCCTTGCTCCTGTACTCTATGTCCCTATTAATAAAGCCCAGGATCCTGTATGTTTTATTAACCTCACTCTCAACCTGTCCTGCCACCCTTAATAACTTCTGCACAGGTACACGCAGGTCCCTCTGCTCCTGCGCCCACTATAGAATTGTGTAGCTGATGTGTGTGAAGCAGACAGTGGGTAAAAGGTAAAGATACACAAACACAAACACACACAGACACACTCACATCCGCCCCTGGCAACGAACAGTGTTTATATCTGACATTGAGCCGGGGGATCTGTTAGTTCATAGCTAACAACACAGCCGAGCT
>NW_027141127.1:97500-100000 GCF_036365525.1 Heterodontus francisci | reverse complement strand
TGGGGCTTCAGGGGAATGGAACTGAGGGGAGTTGCTCTTTCAGAGAGCCAGTACAGGCACGGGGGGGGGGGGCGGGGGGGGGAGGGGAGTGGGGGGTGGGGGTGGGGGCCGAATGGCCTCACCCAGCACTGCAACGGTTCTGCGATTGTGCGTCTGGATCCGAAGACAGTTGCTGCCGGTGGGGTCTAACCGGAGCTCGGTGCAGCTGTTAACAGCACTTCCATCCCTTCCCAGTCCAGCCCCGTTCGGAAAATCGTCTGGGAGTGTCTGTGTGTACGTGTGTGAGAGCGTGTGGGCGAGTGAGTGAGTGTGAGTGTGAGTGAGGGAGGAGGATGGATACCAGAACTGGGAGGTTACGCCCGTTATCGGGAGGGACTGAACAGGCTGGGGCTCTTTTCTGTAGAATAGAGGAGGCTGAGGGGTCACCTGATTGAGGTCTTCAAGATTATGACAGGGTTTCGATAAGGTCGATGTAGAGAAGGTGTCTCCGCTCGGGGACGTGACTGGAACTAGGGGGCCATCAATATAAGATAATCACTAATAAATCCAATGGGTAGGAATTCAAGAGAGACGTCTTTCCCCAGAGAGTGGGGAGAATGTGGAACCCGCTACCACAGGGAGTGGGTTGAGGCGAATCGCAGAGATGTATTTGAGGAGGGGTGGGGGGAAGGTGGATAAACACACGAGGGACTAAGGAATAGGACGTGTTGACGGGGGGGGGGGGGGAGGGAAGGAGGCTCGTGTGGGGCAGAGACCCCCGGCACGGAGCATGGGGAGATGGGCCGAACGGCCTTCTTCTGTGCTGGAAAATTCTATGTAAATGTCGGGAAGGTGGGAGGGCGGACCAGGAGAGTGCTGGAATAGTCGAGTCTGGAGGGGAGGGCAGAGGGTGGGGAACTGAGGGCGTGGACTTGGGTTTTCCACCAGCCTGTCTTTGCAGAGAAAGGGGGGCAGAGAGAGAGAGAGGGAGAGAGAGAGTGAGACAGAGAGATAGAGAGACAGAGAGGGAGATAGAGAGAGAGACAGAGAGCGAGATAGAGAGAGAGAGAGAGAGACAGAGACAGAGAGAGAGACAGAGAGAGAGACAGAGAGCGAGAGCGATTCAGAGAGAGAGAGAGAGAGACAGGGTCCAGACCCTGTGACCCTCGCCCCGGCTCGGAGGCTGATTGTCTGGGACCCACACGGAGCTCAGCTCCTGTCTCTGCTCTCCCAGTCTCCACTCACGTACTCCCACATCCCAGGGGAAAGGTTATCACAGAGAGGCACGGGTCTCCCCATGGGGACTGACCCCTCGCTGGGGGGGCGGGGGAAACGGGTCTCCCCCATGGGGACTGACCCCTCGCTGGGGGAAACGGGTCTCCCCCATGGGGACTGACACCTCGCTGGGGGGGGGGGAAACGGGTCTCTCCATGGGGACTGACCCCCCACCCCCCCCCGCTGGGGGAAGCGGGTCTCCCCATGGGGACTGACCCCTCGCTGTGGGGGGGGGAAACGGGTCTCTCCATGGGGACTGACCCTCCCCCCCGCTGGGGGAAGCGGGTCTCCCCCATGGGGACTGACCCCTCGCTGGGGGAAACGGGTCTCCCCCATGGGAACTGACCCCTCGCTGGGGAAAACGGGTCTCCCCCATGGGAACTGACCCCTCGCTGGGGGAAACGGGTCTCCCCCATGGGGACTGACACCTCGCTGTGGGGGGGGGGAAACGGGTCTCCCCCATGGGGACTGACCCCTCGCTGGGGGGGGGAAACGGGTCTCTCCATGGGGACTGAACCTCCCCCCCCGCTGGGGGAAGCGGGTCTCCCCCATGGGGACTGACCCCTCGCTGGGGGAAACGGGTCTCCCCCATGGGGACTGACCCCTCGCTGGGGGGGGGAAACGGGTCTCTCCATGGGGACTGAACCTCCCCCCCCGCTGGGGGAAGCGGGTCTCCCCATGGGGACTGACCCCTCGCTGGGGGGAGGTGCGGAAACGGGTCTCCCCCATGGGGACTGACCCCTCGCTGGGGGGTGGGGGGGGGGGGGGAAACGGGTCTCCCCCATGGGGACTCACCCCTCGCTGGGGGGACGGGTCTCCCCCAAGGGGATATCTACCAGTGTGTATGTGTGTAGGGGAGACGGGAGGCTCCAATTACATCCACAAGGCTTTTCTATCGGTTCTCTTTCAGGCTGCAAGACAGACAGAGGCCGCAATGAGAGCAATTTTCTCTAGAATGTTGGTATTGGTGACGCTGGGATGCGCCCGGACTTACAACTGGCCGGCAGGCCGCAGCCTGGGGCCGCTCAACGTGGCCATCCTGTTCAGCGGCCCCTCCTACCTGCCCGAGAGTGTCCGCTTTGGCCCGGACACCTACGAGGACTTCCCACTGGAGGTGAACCCCGTGGCCGTGTTCCTGAATGACACGAACCCCCGCAGCCTCATCGCCAGGCTGTGTCAGGCCCTGTCGGGGCTCCGTGTCCACGGGGTGGTCTTTGAGGACGACACGCGGTCCCGCTCGGTCGCC
>NW_027141127.1:87500-92500 GCF_036365525.1 Heterodontus francisci | reverse complement strand
CTCCCTCTCTCTGTCTCTCTCTCTCTCTGTCTCTCTGTCTCTCTCTCACTCTCTCACTCTCTCTCTCTGTCTCTGTCTCTCTCTCTCTTTCTCTCTATCTCTCCCTCTCTCTGTCTCTCTCTCTCTCTGTCTCTCTGTCTCTCTCTCGCTCTCTCACTCTCTCTCTCTGTCTCTCTCTCTCTATCTCTGTCTCTCTCTCTCTCTCCCTCTCAGTACGTGCTGATCCAAGGTGGGGATTTCCTGTTCACACACCCTTTCCCACAGGAGGATGTGAGTGGCCGGTGGGTGTGGGACATTCTTGAGGGAGTCTGTCTGCTCCACCTCCTCTGCGGTGTATATATATATCTATGTCTCTGTCTCTGTCTCTCTCTCTCTCTCTCTCTCACTCTGTCTCTGTCTCTCTCTCTCTCTCTGTCTCTATCTATCTCTCACCACTGATTGCTCCAAGTTCCTTTCAGTACCAGTTAACTATCAATAGCTTTACAAATTAGAGACCAGTTCCGCTCTGAGTCTGAACTCATTCATCAGCCTGATTGTCCGGAGAACTCGTTGTCGTATCTGGCACTGTCAGAGATACTGCTGTGAGACTGCCTGTTCAGACTTGTAATCTACCACAGACTAATTAATTCATTCCTCTCCGATCCAATACATCGAGATTAACTCAGCATGGGGTTCGATACGGAGTAAAACTCCCTCTGCACTGTTCCCCATCAAACACTCCCAGGGACAGGTACAGTACGGGGATTAGATACAGAGTAAAGCTCCCTCTACACTGTCCCCATCAAACACTCCCCAGGACAGGTACAGTACGGGGGTTAGATACAGAGTAAAGCTCCCTCTACACTGTCCCCCATCAAACACTCCCCAGGACAGGTACAGTACGGGGGTTAGATACAGAGTAAAGCTCCCTCTACACTGTCCCCCATCAAACACTCCCAGGACAGGTACAGTACGGGGGTTAGATACAGAGTAAAGCTCCCTCTACACTGTCCCCCATCAAACACTCCCCAGGACAGGTACAGTACGGGGGTTAGATACAGAGTAAAGCTCCCTCTACACTGTCCCCCATCAAACACTCCCCAGGACAGGTACAGTACGGGGGTTAGATACAGAGTAAAGCTCCCTCTACACTGTCCCCATCAAACACTCCCAGGACAGGTACAGTACGGGGGGTTAGATACAGAGTAAAGCTCCCTCTACACTGTCCCCATCAAACACTCCCAGGACAGGTACAGTACAGGAGCTTATGTAAAAAAACACAGGTTCGATACACTCCCAGTTAGCAATGCCTCGATACTAAAATTCTCACCCGCCTGCTCAAATCCCTCCATGGCCCCTCACCTCCCTCCCTCCCTATCTCTGTAACCTCCTCCAGCCCCTACAACCCTCCGAGATCTCTGCCCCCCTCCAACCCCGGCCTCTTGAACATCCCCTCCCCCCGGTTCCCATCGCTCCACCATTGGCAGCCCTGGGGGCCCCCGAGCTCTGTAATCCCTCCCTGTACCTCTTCGCCTCTCTCTCTCTCTTTCTCCTCCTTCAAGACACTCCTGAAATCCTCCCTCTTTGACCTGCTCGCCCGTCCCTAACATATCCTTATGTGGCCCAGGGTGAGGCTGGTCAAGGGACTTTGAGGGATACGGGGAGAAGGTGGGTAGGTGGGGAGTGAGGGATATGGGGAGAAGGTGTGTAGGTGGGGAGTGAGGGATATGGGGAGAAGGTGGGCAGGTGGGGAGTGAGGGATATGGGGCGAAGTTGGGGAGTGGGTGATGCGGGGAGAAGGTGGGTTGAGTCACAGGGTTATACAGTACAGAAACAGGCCCTTCGGCCCATCGTGTCTGTGCCGGCCATCAAGCACCTATCCATTCTCATCCCATTTTCCAGCATTTGGCCCGTAGCCTTGTATGCTATGGCGTTTCAAGTGCTCGTCTAAATACTTCTTAAATGTTGTGAGGGTTCCTGCCTCTACCACCTCTTCAGGCAGTGTGTTCCAGATTCCAACCACCCTCTGGGTGAAAACATTTTTCCTCAAATCCACTCTAAACCCCTTACCCTAAATCTACACCCCCTGGTTATTGACCCTTCCGCTAAGGGAAAATGTCTCTTCCTATCTAACCTATCAATGCCCCTCATAATTTTGTACACCTCAATCAGGTCCCCTCTCAGCCTTCTCTGCTCTAAGGAAAACAACCCTAGCCTTTTCAGTCTCTCTTCATAGCTGAGATGCTCCAGCCCAGGCAACAGCCTGGTGAATCTCCTCTGCACCCTCTCCAGTGCAATCACATCCTTCCTATAGTGTGGTGCCTAGAACTGTACACGTTAGCTGTGGCCTAACTAACGTTTTATACAGCTCCATCATAACCTCCCTGCTCTTATATTCTATGCCTTGGCTAATAAAGGCAAGTGTCCCATATGCCTTCCTAACCACCTTATCTACCTGTGCTGCTGCCTTCAGTGATCTATGGACAAGTACACCAAGGTCCCTCTGACCCTCTGTACTTCCTAGGGTCCTACCATCCATTGTATATTCCCTTGCCTTGTTAGTCCTCCCAAAATGCATCACCTCACACTTCTAAGGATTAAATTCCATTTGCCACTGCTCCGTCCATCTTACCAGCCCATCTATATCATCCTGTAATCTAAGGCTTTCCTCCTCACTATTCACACCGCCAATTTTCGTGTCATCTGTGAACTTACTGAACATACCTCCTGTATTCACGTCTAAATCATTAATGTACACTACAAACAGCAAGGGTCCCAGCACCGATCCCTGCGGTACACCACCAGTCACAGGCTTCCACTCGCAAAAACAACCCTCGACCATCACCCTCTGCCTCCTGCCACTAAGCCAATTTTGGATCCCATTTGCCAAATTGCCCCGGATCCCATGGGCTCTTACCTTCTTAACCAATCTCCTACGCGGGACCTTATCAAAAGCCTTACTGAAGTCCATGTAGACTACATCAACTGCTCTACCCTCATCTACACATCTAGTCACCACCTCGAAAAATTCAATCAAGTTAGTCAGACACAATCTCCCCCTGACAAAGCCCTGCTGACTATCCCTGATTAATCCCTGCCTCTCCAAGTGGAGATTAATCCTGTCCCTCAGAATTTTTTCCAATAGTTTCCCAACCACTGATGTTAGACTCACCGGCCTGTAGTTACCTGTTTTATCTCTGCTACCCTTCTTGAATAATGGTACCACATTCGCTGTCCTCCAGTCCTCTGGCACCTCTCCCGTGGCCAGAGAGGATTTGAACATTTGTGTCAGAGTCCCTGCTATCTCCTCCCTTGCCTCACATAACAGCCTGGGATACATCTCATCTGGGCCTGGGGATTTATCCACCTTTAAGCCCGCTAAAACCGCCAGTACCTCCTCCCTTTCAATGCTAATTTGTTCGAGTATATCACAATCCCCCTCCCTGAACTCGACACCTACATCGTCCGGGTAGGTGGGGAGTGGGGGGATATGGGGAGAAGGTGGGGAGTGGGGGATACGGGGTGAGGGTGGGGATTGGGAGGGAGACGGGGAGAAGGTGGGGAGTGGGAGGGAGAGGGGGAGAAGGTGGGGACGGAAGGAGTCCAGCTCCATGCCTGACATTGTCTTTCTCTGTTGCCTCCCCCCTCCCCGCTGTCCCCCCCCCCCCCCCACTCTATCAGGAGACGGGCTCCACCTTTCTGCAGCTGGGCCTGTCGACGGAGCAACAGCTGAGGGTGATGTTCAAGGTGCTGGAGGAGTATGACTGGACGGAGTTCGGGGTGGTAACCACCTTCCACGCCGGTTACCGGGGCTTCGTGGAGCAAGTGGAGATCCTGACAGACAGCAGCTACGTGGGCTGGGCGGTGCGGAGTGTCCAGCACGTCAGCACCACCGACCGGGCGCTGGCCACCAAGCTGCGGGGCAACCAGGGCCCGCTGAGGGAGGCCGGCGCCCAGGTGCGGCTGCTCTACTGCTCCGAGGAGGAGGCACCGGCCGTCTTCAAAGCGGCCTGGGAGGCCGGGCTGACGGGGCCCGGGCACGTCTGGTTCCTGGTGGGCTCGGGGCTGGCCGCCGGGCCAGGGGGGGTCTCCCCCCTCTCCTCCCCTGACCTGCTCCCCCTGGGATCGTTCGCCGTGGTGTGGGACGGATGGCGCAACCACCTGAACCAGCGGGTGAGGGACGGCGTGGGCATCATCGCCAGGGGGGCGCAGGCCCTGCAGCGCCAGGCGGGACTCCGGCCGCAGCTCGGAGGGGGCGATGTGCGCGGGCCACCGGGCGCAGCGCGGGAAAGGGACCCTTCACAGGTGAGTGAGGGGCATGTGGCTGAGAGCCGGCGGGAGGGGCGGGGGGGGGGTGGGGTCAAAGGGCAGCTGAGAGGGCCCCGTCCCGACAAACACTCCCAGGACAGGTACAGCACGGGGAGGGTTAGATAGAGAGTAAAGCTCCCTCTACACTGTCCCCCATCAAACACTCCCCAGGACAGGTGCAGCACGGGGGGGTTAGATACAGAGTAAAGCTCCCTCTACACTGTCCCCATCAAACACTTCCAGGACAGGTACAGCACAGGGTTTGCTGCTACCTAATTGGAGCTGCTGAGTGCTGGTTGCAGCAACGAAGTTCAGCTGACAATGCTTTCCTCCATCAAACACTCCCAGGACAGGTACAGTACGGGGGGTTAGATACAGAGTAAAGCTCCCTCTACACTGTCCCCATCAAACACTCCCAGGACAGGTACAGTACAGGGGTTAGATACAGAGTAAAGCTCCCTCTACACTGTCCCCCATCAAACACTCCCAGGACAGGCAGTTAAATGGTTGAGTTGAGGGATGAGGATGTAAAGAGAGGACACGATAACAAAATCAGAGCCGAAAGCAGTCTAAAGAGTGTGCACAGCTCAGGGGGAAGATGAATCAAGATTTTCACCGAGTTTAAATGCAGACTCGGCTTCCCCACAAGAGGTTTCACTGTAAAGTTGGCAGCAAATATATCAGATCTGCTCCCAAACAGAAAAGACGACCTT
>NW_027141127.1:0-80000 GCF_036365525.1 Heterodontus francisci | reverse complement strand
GCTCCCTCTACACTGTCCCCCATCAAACACTCCCAGGACAGGTACAGTACGGGGGGTTAGATACAGAGTAAAGCTCCCTCTACACTGTCCCCATCAAACACTCCCAGGACAGGTACAGTACGGGGGGTTAGATACAGAGTAAAGCTCCCTCTACACTGTCCCCATCAAACACTCCCAGGACAGGTACAGTACGGGGGGTTAGATACAGAGTAAAGCTCCCTCTACACTGTCCCCATCAAACACTCCCAGGACAGGTACAGTACGGGGGGTTAGATACAGAGTAAAGCTCCCTCTACACTGTCCCCCATCAAACACTCCCAGGACAGGTACAGTACGGGGGGTTAGATACAGAGTAAAGCTCCCTCTACACTGTCCCCATCAAACACTCCCCAGGACAGGTACAGTACGGGGGGTTAGATACAGAGTAAAGCTCCCTCTACACTGTCCCCCATCAAACACTCCCAGGACAGGTACAGTACGGGGGGTTAGATACAGAGTAAAGCTCCCTCTACACTGTCCCCCATCAAACACTCCCAGGGACAGGTACAGTACAGGGGGTTAGATACAGAGTAAAGCTCCCTCTACACTGTCCCCATCAAACACTCCCAGGACAGGTACAGTACGGGGGGTTAGATACAGAGTAAAGCTCCCTCTACACTGTCCCCCATCAAACACTCCCAGGACAGGTACAGTACGGGGGGTTAGATACAGAGTAAAGCTCGCTCTACACTGTCCCCCATCAAACAGTCCCAGGGACAGGTACAGTACAGGGGGTTAGATACAGAGTAAAGCTCCCTCTACACTGTCCCCATCAAACACTCTCCAGGACAGGTACAGTACGGGTGGTTAGATACAGAGTAAAGCTGCCTCTACACTGTCCCCATCAAACACTCCCAGGACAGGTACAGCACGGGGGGTTAGATACAGAGTAAAGCTCCCTCCACACTGTCCCCATCAAACACTCCCAGGACAGGTACAGTACGGGGGGTTAGATACAGAGTAAAGCTCCCTCTACACTGTCCCCATCAAACACTCCCAGGACAGGTACAGCACGGGGGGGTTAGATACAGAGTAAAGCTCCCTCTACACTGTCCCCATTAAAACACTCCCCAGGACAGGTACAGTACGGGGGGTTAGATACAGAGTAAAGCTCCCTCTACACTGTCCCCCATCAAACACTCCACAGGACAGGTACAGTACGGGGGGTTAGATACAGAGTAAAGCTCCCTCTACACTGTCCCCATTAAAACACTCCCCAGGACAGGTACAGTACGGGGGGTTAGATACAGAGTAAAGCTCCCTCTACACTGTCCCCCATCAAACACTCCACAGGACAGGTACAGTACGGGGGGTTAGATACAGAGTAAAGCTCCCTCTACACTGTCCCCATCAAACACTCCCAGGACAGGTACAGTACGGGGGTTAGATACAGAGTAAAGCTCCCTCTACACTGTCCCCCATCAAACACTCCCAGGACAGGTACAGTACGGGGGTTAGATACAGAGTAAAACTCCCTCTACACTGTCCCCCATCAAACACTCCACAGGACAGGTACAGTACGGGGGTTAGATACAGAGTAAAGCTCCCTCTACACTGTCCCCCATCAAACACTCCCCAGGACAGGTACATTACGGGGGGTCAGATACAGAGTAAAGCTCCCTCTACACTGTCCCCCATCAAACACTCCCCAGGACAGGTACAGTACGGGGGGTTAGATACAGAGTAAAGCTCCCTCTACACTGTCCCCCATCAAACACTTCCCAGGACAGGTACAGTACGGGGGGTTAGATACAGAGTAAAGCTCCCTCTACACTGTCCCCCATCAAACACTCCCCAGGACAGGTACAGTACGGGGGGTTAGATACAGAGTAAAGCTCCCTCTACACTGTCCCCCATCAAACACTCCCCAGGACAGGTACAGTACGGGGATTAGATACAGAGTAAAGCTCCCTCTACACTGTCCCCCATCAAACACTCCCCAGGACAGGTACAGTACAGGGGGTTAGATACAGAGTAAAGCTCCCTCTACACTGTCCCCATTAAAACACTCCCAGGGACAGGTACGGTATGGGGGGTTAGATACAGAGTAAAGCTCCCTCTACACTGTCCCCCATCAAACACTCCCAGGGATAGGGACACTCACTAAGATTGGCGATGACAACAATATTTAACATCATAATATCATACTTACAAGATTCAATTCTATCGATACAAATACTTCAATGACAGGGAGAGAAGATCAGACCCACAATATATGTCAAAACCTTGAGAGTACAAAATCTGCATGAGTCAAATCAGATGACGTTTAATCTGGACACATTTTCCAATAAATTATCCATGACTGTTGCAGATCTGCAGGGGAAACGGGGAACAGGTAATCTCAATGACATTGACGTACACTGACTGGTGTCTCTCAGTCCCTCTCTCTCAGGGTGATATCTGTACACTGACTGGTGTCTCTCAGTCTCTCTCTCTCAGGGTGATATCTGTACACTGACTGGTGTCTCTCAGTCTCTCTCTCTCAGGGTGATATCTGTACACTGACAGGGGTCTCTCAGTCCCTCTCTCTCAGGGTGATATCTGTACACTGACTGGTGTCTCTCAGTCCCTCTCTCTCAGGGTGATATCTGTAAACTGACTGGTGTCTCTCAGTCCCTCTCTCTCAGGGTGATATCTGTACACTGACTGGTGTCTCTCAGTCCCTCTCTCTCAGGGTGATATCTGTACACTGACTGATGTCTCTCAGTCCCTCTCTCTCTCAGGGTGATATCTGTACAATGACTGGTGTCTTTCAGTCCCTCTCTCTCTCAGGGTGATATCTGTACATTGACTGGTGTCTCTCAGTCCCCCTCTCTCAGGGTGATATCTGTACACTGACTGGTGTCTCTCAGTCCCTCTCTCTCTCAGGGTGATATCTGTACACTGACTGGTGTCTCTCAGTCCCCCTCTCTCAGGGTGATATCTGTACATTGACTGGTGTCTCTCAGTCCCCCTCTCTCAGGGTGATATCTGTACACTGACTGGTGTCTCTCAGTCCCTCTCTCTCTCAGGGTGATATCTTTACACTGACTGGTGTCTCTCAGTCCCTCTCTCTCAGGGTGATATCTGTACACTGACTGATGTCTCTCAGTCCCCCTCTCTCAGGGTGATATCTGTGCACTGACTGGTGTCTCTCAGTCCCCTCTCTCTCAGGGTGATATCTGTACACTGACTGGTGTCTCTCAGTCCCTCTCTCTCAGGGTGATATCTGTACACTGACTGGTGTCTCTCAGTCCCCCTCTCTCAGGGTGATATCTGTACACTGACTGATGTCTCTCAGTCCCTCTCTCTCTCAGGGTGATATCTGTAAACTGACTGGTGTCTCTCAGTCCCTCTCTCTCAGGGTGATAACTGTACACTGACTGGTGTCTCTCCGTCCCTCTCTCTCTCAGGGTGATATCTTTACACTGACTGGTGTCTCTCAGTCCCTCTCTCTCAGGGTGATATCTGTACACTGACTGGTGTCTCTCAGTCCCCCTCTCTCAGGGTGATATCTGTACACTGACTGATGTCTCTCAGTCCCTCTCTCTCTCAGGGTGATATCTGTAAACTGACTGGTGTCTCTCAGTCCCTCTCTCTCAGGGTGATATCTGTACACTGACTGGTGTCTCTCCGTCCCTCTCTCTCTCAGGGTGATATCTTTACACTGACTGGTGTCTCTCAGTCCCTCTCTCTCAGGGTGATATCTGTACACTGACTGGTGTCTCTCAGTCCCACTCTCTCAGGGTGATATCTGTACACTGACTGGTGTCTCTCAGTCCCTCTCTCTCTCAGGGTGATATCTGTACACTGACTGGTGTCATTCAGTCCCCTCTCCCTCAGGGTGATATCTGTACACTGACTGGTGTCTCTCAGTCCCTCTCTCTCAGGGTGATATCTGTACACTGACTGGTGTCTCTCAGTCACTCTCTCTCTCAGGGTGATATCTGTACACTGACTGGGGTCTCTCAGTCCCCCTCTCTCTCAGAGTGATACCT
Source organism: Heterodontus francisci (assembly GCF_036365525.1). NCBI lineage: Eukaryota > Metazoa > Chordata > Chondrichthyes > Heterodontiformes > Heterodontidae > Heterodontus > Heterodontus francisci. The sequence continues at coordinate 75,984 of NW_027141127.1, read as the reverse complement.
GTACACTGACTGGTGTCTCTCAGTCCCTCTCTCTCTCAGGGTGATATCTGTACATTGACTGGGGTCTCTCAGTCCCTCTCTCTCTCAGGGTGATATGTGTACACTGACTGGTGTCTCTCTGTCCCAACTCTCTCAGGGTGATATCTGTACACTGACTGGTGTCTCTCAGTCCCTCTCTCTCTCAGGGTGATATCTGTACATTGACTGGTGTCTCTCAGTCCCTCTCTCTCAGGGTGATATCTGTACACTGACTGGTGTCTCTCAGTCCCTCTCTCTCAGGGTGATATCTGTACACTGACTGGGGTCTCTCAGTACCTCTCCCTCAAGGTGATATCTGTAAACTGATAGGTGTCTCTAAGTCCCTCGCTCACAGTGTGATATCTGTACACTAACTGGTGTCTCTCAGTTACCTCTCTCTAAGGCTGATATCTGTACACTGACTGGTGTCTCTCAGTCCCTCTCTCTCAGGGTGATATCTGTACAATGACTGGTGTCTCTCAGTCCCTCTCTGTCTCACGGTGATATCAGTACACTGACTGATGTCTCTCAGTCCCTCTCTCTCAGGGTGATATCTGTACACTGACTGATGTCTCTCAGTCCCCCTCTCTCAGGGTGATATCTGTACACTGACTGGTGTCTCTCAGTCTCTTTCTCTCAGGGTGATATCTGTACACTGACTGATGTCTCTCAGACCCTCTCTCTCAAGGTGATATCTGTACACTGACTGGTGTCTCTCAGCCCCTCTCTTTCTCAGGGTGATATCTGTACACTGACTGGTGTCTCTCAGTCCCCCTCTCTCAGGGTGATATCTGTGCACTGACTGGTGTCTCTCAGTCCCTCTCTCTCTCAAGGTGATATCTGTAAACTGACTGGTGTCTCTCAGTCCCTCTCTCTCTCAGGGTGATATCTGTACACTGACTGATGTCTCTCAGTCCCTCTCTCTCTCAAGGTGATATCTGTAAACTGACTGGTGTCTCTCAGTCCCTCTCTCTCAGGGTGATATCTGTACACTGACTGATGTCTCTCAGTCCCTCTCTCTCTCAAGGTGATATCTGTAAACTGACTGGTGTCTCTCAGTCCCTCTCTCTCAGGGTCATATTTGTACACTGACTGGTGTCTCTCAGTCCCTCTCTCTCAGGGTGATATCTGTACACTGACTGGTGTCTCTCAGTCCCTCTCTCTCAGGGTGATATCTGTACACTATCTGGTGTCTCTCAGTCCCCTCTCTCTCAGGGTGATATCTGTACACTGACTGGTGTCTCTCAGTCCCCTCTCTCTCAGGGTGATATCTGTACACTGACTGGTGTCTCTCAGTCCCTCTCTCTCAGGGTGATATCTGTACACTGACTGATGTCTCTCAGTCCCTCTCTCTCTCAAGGTGATATCTGTAAACTGACTGGTGTCTCTCAGTCCCTCTCTCTCAGGGTCATATTTGTACACTGACTGGTGTCTCTCAGTCCCTCTCTCTCAGGGTGATATCTGTACACTGACTGGTGTCTCTCAGTCCCTCTCTCTCAGGGTGATATCTGTACACTATCTGGTGTCTCTCAGTCCCCTCTCTCTCAGGGTGATATCTGTACACTGACTGGTGTCTCTCAGTCCCCTCTCTCTCAGGGTGATATCTGTACACTGACTGGTGTCTCTCAGTCCCTCTCTCTCAGGGTGATATCAGTACACTGACTGTTGTCATTCAGTCCCCTCTCTCTCAGGGTGATATCTGTACACTGACTGATGCCTCTCAGTCCCTCTCTCTCAGGGTGATATCTGTACACTGACTGGTGTCTCTCAGTCCCTCTCTCTCAGGGTGATATCTGTACACTGACTGGTGTCTCTCAGTCCCTCTCTCTCAACGTGATATCTGTACACTGACTGGTGTCTCTCAGTCTCCCTCTCTCTCACGGTGATAACTGTACACTGACTGTTGTCTCTCAGTCCCCTCTCTCTCAGGGTGATATCTGTACACTGACTGATGCCTCTCAGTCCCTCTCTCTCAGGGTGATATCTCTACACTGACTGTTGTCTCTCAGTCCCCTCTCTCTCAGGGTGATATCTGTACACTGATTGGTGTCTCTCAGTCCTCTCTCTCAGGGTGATATCTGTACACTGACTGATGTCTCTCAGTCCCTCTCTCTCAGGGTGATATCTGTACACTGACTGGTGTCTCTCAGTTCCCTCTCTCTCAGGGTGATATCTGTACACTGACTGGTGTCTCTCAGTCCCCTCTCTCTCAGGGTGATATCTGTACACTGATTGGTGGCTCTCAGTCCCTCTCTCTCAGGGTGATATCTGTACACTGACTGTTGTCTCTCAGTCTCCTCTCTCTCAGGGTGATATCTGTACACTGACTGGTGTCTCTCAGTCCCCTCTCTCTCAGGGTGATATCTGTACACTGACTGGTGTCTCTCAGTCCCCTCTCTCTCAGGGTGATATCTGTACACTGATTGGTGGCTCTCAGTCCCTCTCTCTCAGGGTGATATCTGTACACTGACTGTTGTCTCTCAGTCTCCTCTCTCTCAGGGTGATATCTGTACACTGACTGGTGTCTCTCAGTCCCCTCTCTCTCAGGGTGATATCTGTACACTGACTGCTGTCACTCAGTCCTTCACTCCCAAGGTGATATCTGTACACTGACTGGTTTCTCTCTGTCCCTCTCTCTCAGGGTGATTTCTGTACACTGACTGGTGTCTCTCAGTCCCTCTCTCTCAGGCTGATATCTGTACACTGACTGGTGTCTCACAGTCCCCTCTCTCTCAGGGTGATATCTGTACACTGACTGGTGTCTCTCAGTCCCTCTCTCTCAGGGTGATTTCTGTACACTGACTGGTGTCTCTCAGTCCCTCTCTCTCAGGCTGATATCTGTACACTGACTGGTGTCTCTCAGTCTCCTCTCTCTCAGGATGATATCTGTACACTGACTGGTGTCTCTCAGTCCCCTTTCACTCAGGGTGATATCTCTACACTGACTGGTGTCTCGCAGTCCCTCTCTCTCTCTCAGGGTGATATCTGTACACCAACTGGTGTCTCTCAGTCCCTCTCTCTCAGGGTGATATCTGTACACTGACTGGTGTCTCTCAGTCCCTCTCTCTCACGCTGATATCTGTACACTGACTGGTGTCTCTCAGTCCCTCTCTCTCAGGGTGACATCTGTACACTGACTGGTGTCTCTCAGTCCCTCTCTTTCAGGGTGATATCTGTACACTGACTGGTGTCTCTCAGTCCCCTCTCTCTCAGGCTGATATCTGTACACTGACTGGTGTCTCTCAGTCCCTCTCTCTCAGGGTGATATCTGTACACTCACTGGTGTCTCTCAGTCCCCTCTCTCAGGGTGATATCTGTACACTGACTGGTGTCTCTCAGTCCCTGTCCCTCAGGGTGATATCTGTACACTGACTGGTGTCTCTCAGTCCCTCTCTCTCAGGGTGATATCTGTACACTGACTGGTGTCTCTCTGTCCCTCTCTCTCAGGCTGATAACAGTACACTGGTATCTCTCAGACCCTCTCTCTCAAGGTGATATCTGGACACTCACTGGTGTCTCTCAGTCTCTTTCTCTCAGGGTGATATCAGAATACTGACTGGTGTCTCTCAGTCCCTCTCTCTCAGGGAGATATCTGTACACTGACTGGTGTCTCTCAGTCCCTCTCTCTCAATGTGATATCTGTACACTGACTGTTGCCATTCAGTCCCCTCTCCCTCAGGGTGATATCTGTACACTGACTGGTGCCTCTCAGTCCCTCTCTCTCAGGGTGATATCTGTACACTGACTGGTGTCTCTCAGTCCCTCTCTCTCCGGGTGATATCTGTACACTGACTGGTGTCTCTCAGTCCCTCTCACTCAACGTGATATCTGTACACTGACTGGTGTCTCTCAGTCTCCCTCTCTCTCAGGGTGATATCGGTACACTGACTGTTGTCTCTCAGTCTCCTCTCTCTCAGGGTGATATCTATACACTGACTGGTGTCTCTCAGTCCCCTCTCTCTCAGGGTGATATCTTTACACTGACTGGTGTCTCTCAGTCCCTCTCTCTCAGGGTGATATCAGTACACTGACTGGTGTCTCTCAGTCCTTCTCTCCCAAGGTGATATCTGTACACTGACTGGTGTCTCTCTGTCCCTCTCTCTCAGGCTGATATCAGTACACTGACTGGTATCTCTCAGACCCTCTCTGTCAAGGTGATATCTGTACACTCACTGGTGTCTCTCAATCTCTTTCTCTCGGGGTGATATCAGAATACTGACTGGTGTATCTCAGTCCCTCTCTCTCAGGGTGATATCAGTATACTGACTGATGTCTCTCAGTCCCTCTCTCTCAGGGTGATATCTGTACACTGACTGGTGTCTCACAGTCCCCTCTCTCTCAGGGTGATATCTGTACACTGACTGGTGTCTCTCAGTCCCTCTCTCTCAGGGTGATTTCTGTACACTGACTGGTGTCTCTCAGTCCCTCTCTCTCAGGGTGATATCTGTACACTGACTGATGTCTCTAAGTCGCCTCTCTCTCAGGGTGATATCTGTACAATGACTGGTGTCTCTCAGTCCCCTCTCTCTCAGGGTGATATCTCTACACTGACTGGTGTCTCGCAGTGCCTCTCTCTCTCTCAGGATGATATCAGTTCACTGACTGGTGTCTCTAAGTCGCCTCTCTCTCAGGGTGATATCTGTACAATGACTGGTGTCTCTCAGTCCCCTCTCTCTCAGGGTGATATCTGTACACCAACTGGTGTCTCTCAGTCCCTCACTCTCAGGGTGATATCTGCACACTGACTGGTGTCTCTCAGTCCCTCTCTCTCAGGTTGATATCTGTACACTGACTGGTGTCTCTCAGTCCCCTCTCTCTCAGGGTGGTATCTGTACACTGACTGGTGTCTCTCAGTCCCCTCTCTCTCAGGCTGCTATCTGTACACTGACTGGTGTCTCTCAGTCCCCTCTCTCAGGGTGATATCTGAACACTGACTGGTGTCTCTCAGTCCTTCTCTGTCTGGGTGATCTCTGTACACTGACTGGTGTCTCTCAGTCCCTGTCCCTCAGGTTGTGATCTGTACACTGACTGGTGTCTCTCAGTCCCTCTCTCTCAGCCTGATATCTGTACACTGACTGGTGTCTCTCAGTCCCTCTCTCTCAGGGTGATATCTGTACACTGACTGGTGTCGCTCAGTCCCCTCTCTCAGGGTGATCTCTGAACACTGACTGGTGTCTCTCAGTCCTTCTCTGTCTGGGTGATCTCTGTACACTGACTGGTGTCTCTCAGTCCCTGTCCCTCAGGGTGATATCTGTACACTGACTGGTGTCGCTCAGTCCCTCTCTCTCAGGCTGATATCTGTACACTGACTGGTGTCTCTCAGTCCCTCTCTGTCAGGCTGATATCTGTGCACTGACTGATGTCTCTCAGTCCCTCTCTCTCAGGGTGATATCTGTACACTGACTGGGCTCTCTCTCCCTCTCTCTCAGGCTGATATCTGTACACTGACTGGTGTCTCTCAGTCCCTCTCTCTCAGGGTGATATCTGTACACTGACTGATGTCTCTCAGTCCCTCTCTCTCAGGGTGATATCTGTACACTGACTGATGTCTCTCAGTCCCTCTCTGTCAGGGTGATATCTGTACACTGACTGGTGTCTCTCAGTCTCCTCTCTCTCAGGATGATATCTGTACACTGACTGGTGTCTCTCAGTCCCTCTCTCTCAGGGTGATATCTGTACACTGACTGATGTCTCTCAGTCCCTCTCTCTCAGGGTGATATCTGTACACTGACTGATGTCTCTCAGTCCCTCTCTGTCAGGGTGATATCTGTACACTGACTGGTGTCTCTCAGTCTCCTCTCTCTCAGGATGATATCTGTACACTGACTGATGTCTCTCAGTCCCTCTCTCTCAGGGTGATATCTGTACACTGACTGGTGTCTCTCAGTCTCCTCTCTCTCAGGATGATATCTGTACACTGACTGGTGTCTCTCAGTCCCTCTCTCTCTCAGGGTGATATCTGTACACTGACTGATGTCTCTCAGTCCCTCTCTCTCAGGGTGATATCTGTACACTGACTGATGTCTCTCAGTCCCTCTCTGTCAGGGTGATATCTGTACACTGACTGGTGTCTCTCAGTCTCCTCTCTCTCAGGATGATATCTGTACACTGACTGGTGTCTCTCAGTCCCCTCTCTCTCAGGGTGATATCTCTACACTGACTGGTGTCTCGCACTCCCTCTCTCTCTCTCAGGGTGATATCAGTACACTGACTGGTGTCTCTAAGTCGCCTCTCTCTCAGGGTGATATCTGTACACTGACTGGTGTCTCTCAGTCCCTCTCTCTCACGCTGATATCTGTACACTGACTGGTGTCTCTCAGTCCCTCTCTCTCAGGGTGATATCAGTTCACTGACTGGTGTCTCTCAGACCCTCTCTCTCAAGGTGATATCTGTACACTGACTGGTGTCTCTCATTCCCTTTCTCTCTGGGAGATATCTGTACACTGACTGGTGTCTCTCAGTCCCTCTCTCTCAGGGTGATATCAGTTCACTGACTGGTGTCTCTCAGACCCTCTCTCTCAGGGTGATATCTGGACACTGACTGGTGTCTCTCAGTCCCTCACTCTCAGGGTGATATCAGTACACTGACTGGTGTCTCTCAGTACCTCTCTCTCAGGGTGATATCTGTACACTGACTGGTGTCTCTCAGTCTCCCTCTCTCTCACGGTGATAACTGTACACTGACTGTTGTCTCTCAGTCCCCTCTCTCTCAGGGTGATATCTGTACACTGACTGATGCCTCTCAGTCCCTCTCTCTCAGGGTGATATCTCTACACTGACTGTTGTCTCTCAGTCCCCTCTCTCTCAGGGTGATATCTGTACACTGACTGGTGTCTCTCAGTCCTCTCTCTCAGGGTGATATCTGTACACTGACTGATGTCTCTCAGTCCCTCTCTCTCAGGGTGATATCTGTACACTGACTGGTGTCTCTCAATTCCCTCTCTCTCAGGGTGATATCTGTACACTGACTGGTGTCTCTCAGTCCCCTCTCTCTCAGGGTGATATCTGTACACTGATTGGTGGCTCTCAGTCCCACTCTCTCAGGGTGATATCTGTACACTGACTGTTGTCTCTCAGTCTCCTCTCTCTCAGGGTGATATCTGTACACTGATTGGTGGCTCTCAGTCCCTCTCTCTCAGGGTGATATCTGTACACTGACTGTTGTCTCTCAGTCTCCTCTCTCTCAGGGTGATATCTGTACACTGACTGGTGTCTCTCAGTCCCCTCTCTCTCAGGGTGATATCTGTACACTGACTGCTGTCACTCAGTCCTTCTCTCCCAAGGTGATATCTGTACACTGACTGGTGTCTCTCTGTCCCTCTCTCTCAGGCTGATATCAGTACACTGACTGGTATCTCTCAGACCCTCTCTGTCAAGGTGATATCTGTACACTCACTGGTGTCTCTCAGTCTCTTTCTCTCAGGGTGATATCAGAATACTGACTGGTGTATCTCAGTCCCTCTCTCTCAGGGTGATATCAGTATACTGACTGATGTCTCTCAGTCCCTCTCTCTCAGGGTGATATCTGTACACTGACTGGTGTCTCACAGTCCCCTCTCTCTCAGGGTGATATCTGTACACTGACTGGTGTCTCTCAGTCCCTCTCTCTCAGGGTGATTTCTGTACACTGACTGGTGTCTCTCAGTCCCTCTCTCTCAGGCTGATATCTGTACACTGACTGGTGTCTCTCAGTCTCCTCTCTCTCAGGATGATATCTGTACACTGACTGGTGTCTCTCAGTCCCCTTTCACTCAGGGTGATATCTCTACACTGACTGGTGTCTCGCAGTCCCTCTCTCTCTCTCAGGGTGATATCTGTACACCAACTGGTGTCTCTCAGTCCCTCTCTCTCAGGGTGATATCTGTACACTGACTGGTGTCTCTCAGTCCCTCTCTCTCACGCTGATATCTGTACACTGACTGGTGTCTCTCAGTCCCTCTCTCTCAGGGTGACATCTGTACACTGACTGGTGTCTCTCAGTCCCTCTCTTTCAGGGTGATATCTGTACACTGACTGGTGTCTCTCAGTCCCCTCTCTCTCAGGCTGATATCTGTACACTGACTGGTGTCTCTCAGTCCCTCTCTCTCAGGGTGATATCTGTACACTCACTGGTGTCTCTCAGTCCCCTCTCTCAGGGTGATATCTGTACACTGACTGGTGTCTCTCAGTCCCTGTCCCTCAGGGTGATATCTGTACACTGACTGGTGTCTCTCAGTCCCTCTCTCTCAGGGTGATATCTGTACACTGACTGGTGTCTCTCTGTCCCTCTCTCTCAGGCTGATAACAGTACACTGGTATCTCTCAGACCCTCTCTCTCAAGGTGATATCTGGACACTCACTGGTGTCTCTCAGTCTCTTTCTCTCAGGGTGATATCAGAATACTGACTGGTGTCTCTCAGTCCCTCTCTCTCAGGGAGATATCTGTACACTGACTGGTGTCTCTCAGTCCCTCTCTCTCAACGTGATATCTGTACACTGACTGTTGTCATTCAGTCCCCTCTCCCTCAGGGTGATATCTGTACACTGACTGGTGCCTCTCAGTCCCTCTCTCTCAGGGTGATATCTGTACACTGACTGGTGTCTCTCAGTCCCTCTCTCTCCGGGTGATATCTGTACACTGACTGGTGTCTCTCAGTCCCTCTCACTCAACGTGATATCTGTACACTGACTGGTGTCTCTCAGTCTCCCTCTCTCTCAGGGTGATATCGGTACACTGACTGTTGTCTCTCAGTCTCCTCTCTCTCAGGGTGATATCTGTACACTGACTGGTGTCTCTCAGTCCCTCTCTCTCAGGGTGATATCAGTACACTGACTGGTGTCTCTCAGTCCTTCTCTCCCAAGGTGATATCTGTACACTGACTGGTGTCTCTCTGTCCCTCTCTCTCAGGCTGATATCAGTACACTGACTGGTATCTCTCAGACCCTCTCTGTCAAGGTGATATCTGTACACTCACTGGTGTCTCTCAATCTCTTTCTCTCGGGGTGATATCAGAATACTGACTGGTGTATCTCAGTCCCTCTCTCTCAGGGTGATATCAGTATACTGACTGATGTCTCTCAGTCCCTCTCTCTCAGGGTGATATCTGTACACTGACTGGTGTCTCACAGTCCCCTCTCTCTCAGGGTGATATCTGTACACTGACTGGTGTCTCTCAGTCCCTCTCTCTCAGGGTGATTTCTGTACACTGACTGGTGTCTCTCAGTCCCTCTCTCTCAGGGTGATATCTGTACACTGACTGGTGTCTCTCAGTCCCTCTCTCTCAGGGTGATATCTGTACACTGACTGATGTCTCTCAGTCCCTCTCTCTCAGGGTGATATCTGTACACTGACTGATGTCTCTCAGTCCCTCTCTGTCAGGGTGATATCTGTACACTGACTGGTGTCTCTCAGTCTCCTCTCTCTCAGGATGATATCTGTACACTGACTGATGTCTCTCAGTCCCTCTCTCTCAGGGTGATATCTGTACACTGACTGGTGTCTCTCAGTCTCCTCTCTCTCAGGATGATATCTGTACACTGACTGGTGTCTCTCAGTCCCTCTCTCTCTCAGGGTGATATCTGTACACTGACTGATGTCTCTCAGTCCCTCTCTCTCAGGGTGATATCTGTACACTGACTGATGTCTCTCAGTCCCTCTCTGTCAGGGTGATATCTGTACACTGACTGGTGTCTCTCAGTCTCCTCTCTCTCAGGATGATATCTGTACACTGACTGGTGTCTCTCAGTCCCCTCTCTCTCAGGGTGATATCTCTACACTGACTGGTGTCTCGCACTCCCTCTCTCTCTCTCAGGGTGATATCAGTACACTGACTGGTGTCTCTAAGTCGCCTCTCTCTCAGGGTGATATCTGTACACTGACTGGTGTCTCTCAGTCCCTCTCTCTCACGCTGATATCTGTACACTGACTGGTGTCTCTCAGTCCCTCTCTCTCAGGGTGATATCAGTTCACTGACTGGTGTCTCTCAGACCCTCTCTCTCAAGGTGATATCTGTACACTGACTGGTGTCTCTCATTCCCTTTCTCTCTGGGAGATATCTGTACACTGACTGGTGTCTCTCAGTCCCTCTCTCTCAGGGTGATATCAGTTCACTGACTGGTGTCTCTCAGACCCTCTCTCTCAGGGTGATATCTGGACACTGACTGGTGTCTCTCAGTCCCTCACTCTCAGGGTGATATCAGTACACTGACTGGTGTCTCTCAGTACCTCTCTCTCAGGGTGATATCTGTACACTGACTGGTGTCTCTCAGTCCCTGTCCCTCAGGGTGATATCTGTACACTGACTGGTGTCTCTCAGTCCCTCTCTCTCAGGGTGATATCTGTACACTGACTGGTGTCTCTCTGTCCCTCTCTCTCAGGCTGATAACAGTACACTGGTATCTCTCAGACCCTCTCTCTCAAGGTGATATCTGTACACTCACTGGTGTCTCTCAGTCTCTTTCTCTCAGGGTGATATCAGAATACTGACTGGTGTCTCTCAGTCCCTCTCTCTCAGGGAGATATCTGTACACTGACTGGTGTCTCTCAGTCCCTCTCTCTCAACGTGATATCTGTACACTGACTGTTGTCATTCAGTCCCCTCTCCCTCAGGGTGATATCTGTACACTGACTGGTGCCTCTCAGTCCCTCTCTCTCAGGGTGATATCTGTACACTGACTGGTGTCTCTCAGTCCCTCTCTCTCCGGGTGATATCTGTACACTGACTGGTGTCTCTCAGTCCCTCTCACTCAACGTGATATCTGTACACTGACTGGTGTCTCTCAGTCTCCCTCTCTCTCAGGGTGATATCGGTACACTGACTGTTGTCTCTCAGTCTCCTCTCTCTCAGGGTGATATCTGTACACTGACTGGTGTCTCTCAGTCCCCTCTCTCTCAGGGTGATATCTTTACACTGACTGGTGTCTCTCAGTCCCTCTCTCTCAGGGTGATATCAGTACACTGACTGGTGTCTCTCAGTCCTTCTCTCCCAAGGTGATATCTGTACACTGACTGGTGTCTCTCTGTCCCTCTCTCTCAGGCTGATATCAGTACACTGACTGGTATCTCTCAGACCCTCTCTGTCAAGGTGATATCTGTACACTCACTGGTGTCTCTCAATCTCTTTCTCTCGGGGTGATATCAGAATACTGACTGGTGTATCTCAGTCCCTCTCTCTCAGGGTGATATCAGTATACTGACTGATGTCTCTCAGTCCCTCTCTCTCAGGGTGATATCTGTACACTGACTGGTGTCTCACAGTCCCCTCTCTCTCAGGGTGATATCTGTACACTGACTGGTGTCTCTCAGTCCCTCTCTGTCAGGGTGATATCTGTACACTGACTGGTGTCTCTCAGTCTCCTCTCTCTCAGGATGATATCTGTACACTGACTGATGTCTCTCAGTCCCTCTCTCTCAGGGTGATATCTGTACACTGACTGGTGTCTCTCAGTCTCCTCTCTCTCAGGATGATATCTGTACACTGACTGGTGTCTCTCAGTCCCTCTCTCTCTCAGGGTGATATCTGTACACTGACTGATGTCTCTCAGTCCCTCTCTCTCAGGGTGATATCTGTACACTGACTGATGTCTCTCAGTCCCTCTCTGTCAGGGTGATATCTGTACACTGACTGGTGTCTCTCAGTCTCCTCTCTCTCAGGATGATATCTGTACACTGACTGGTGTCTCTCAGTCCCCTCTCTCTCAGGGTGATATCTCTACACTGACTGGTGTCTCGCACTCCCTCTCTCTCTCTCAGGGTGATATCAGTACACTGACTGGTGTCTCTAAGTCGCCTCTCTCTCAGGGTGATATCTGTACACTTACTGGTGTCTCTCAGTCCCTCTCTCTCACGCTGATATCTGTACACTGACTGGTGTCTCTCAGTCCCTCTCTCTCAGGGTGATATCAGTTCACTGACTGGTGTCTCTCAGTCCCTCTCTCTCAAGGTGATATCTGTACACTGACTGGTGTCTCTCATTCCCTTTCTCTCTGGGAGATATCTGTACACTGACTGGTGTCTCTCAGTCCCTCTCTCTCAGGGTGATATCAGTTCACTGACTGGTGTCTCTCAGACCCTCTCTCTCAGGGTGATATCTGGACACTGACTGGTGTCTCTCAGTCCCTCACTCTCAGGGTGATATCAGTACACTGACTGGTGTCTCTCAGTACCTCTCTCTCAGGGTGATATCTGTACACTGACTGGTGTCTCTCAGTCCCTGTCCCTCAGGGTGATATCTGTACACTGACTGGTGTCTCTCAGTCCCTCTCTCTCAGGGTGATATCTGTACACTGACTGGTGTCTCTCTGTCCCTCTCTCTCAGGCTGATAGCAGTACACTGGTATCTCTCAGACCCTCTCTCTCAAGGTGATATCTGTACACTCACTGGTGTCTCTCAGTCTCTTTCTCTCAGGGTGATATCAGAATACTGACTGGTGTCTCTCAGTCCCTCTCTCTCAGGGAGATATCTGTACACTGACTGGTGTCTCTCAGTCCCTCTCTCTCAACGTGATATCTGTACACTGACTGTTGTCATTCAGTCCCCTCTCCCTCAGGGTGATATCTGTACACTGACTGGTGCCTCTCAGTCCCTCTCTCTCAGGGTGATATCTGTACACTGACTGGTGTCTCTCAGTCCCTCTCTCTCCGGGTGATATCTGTACACTGACTGGTGTCTCTCAGTCCCTCTCACTCAACGTGATATCTGTACACTGACTGGTGTCTCTCAGTCTCCCTCTCTCTCAGGGTGATATCGGTACACTGACTGTTGTCTCTCAGTCTCCTCTCTCTCAGGGTGATATCTGTACACTGACTGGTGTCTCTCAGTCCCCTCTCTCTCAGGGTGATATCTTTACACTGACTGGTGTCTCTCAGTCCCTCTCTCTCAGGGTGATATCAGTACACTGACTGGTGTCTCTCAGTCCTTCTCTCCCAAGGTGATATCTGTACACTGACTGGTGTCTCTCTGTCCCTCTCTCTCAGGCTGATATCAGTACACTGACTGGTATCTCTCAGACCCTCTCTGTCAAGGTGATATCTGTACACTCACTGGTGTCTCTCAATCTCTTTCTCTCGGGGTGATATCAGAAGACTGACTGGTGTATCTCAGTCCCTCTCTCTCAGGGTGATATCAGTATACTGACTGATGTCTCTCAGTCCCTCTCTCTCAGGGTGATATCTGTACACTGACTGGTGTCTCACAGTCCCCTCTCTCTCAGGGTGATATCTGTACACTGACTGGTGTCTCTCAGTCCCTCTCTCTCAGGGTGATTTCTGTACACTGACTGGTGTCTCTCAGTCCCTCTCTCTCAGGGTGATATCTGTACACTGACTGATGTCTCTAAGTCGCCTCTCTCTCAGGGTGATATCTGTACAATGACTGGTGTCTCTCAGTCCCCTCTCTCTCAGGGTGATATCTCTACACTGACTGGTGTCTCGCAGTGCCTCTCTCTCTCTCAGGGTGATATCAGTACACTGACTGGTGTCTCTAAGTCGCCTCTCTCTCAGGGTGATATCTGTACAATGACTGGTGTCTCTCAGTCCCCTCTCTCTCAGGGTGATATCTGTACACCAACTGGTGTCTCTCAGTCCCTCACTCTCAGGGTGATATCTGCACACTGACTGGTGTCTCTCAGTCCCTCTCTCTCAGGTTGATATCTGTACACTGACTGGTGTCTCTCAGTCCCCTCTCTCTCAGGGTGGTATCTGTACACTGACTGGTGTCTCTCAGTCCCCTCTCTCTCAGGCTGATATCTGTACACTGACTGGTGTCTCTCAGTCCCCTCTCTCAGGGTGATATCTGAACACTGACTGGTGTCTCTCAGTCCTTCTCTGTCTGGGTGATCTCTGTACACTGACTGGTGTCTCTCAGTCCCTGTCCCTCAGGTTGTGATCTGTACACTGACTGGTGTCTCTCAGTCCCTCTCTCTCAGCCTGATATCTGTACACTGACTGGTGTCTCTCAGTCCCTCTCTCTCAGGGTGATATCTGTACACTGACTGGTGTCTCTCAGTCCCCTCTCTCAGGGTGATCTCTGAACACTGACTGGTGTCTCTCAGTCCTTCTCTGTCTGGGTGATCTCTGTACACTGACTGGTGTCTCTCAGTCCCTGTCCCTCAGGGTGATATCTGTACACTGACTGGTGTCGCTCAGTCCCTCTCTCTCAGGCTGATATCTGTACACTGACTGGTGTCTCTCAGTCCCTCTCTGTCAGGCTGATATCTGTGCACTGACTGATGTCTCTCAGTCCCTCTCTCTCAGGGTGATATCTGTACACTGACTGGTGTCTCTCAGTCCCTCTCTCTCAGGCTGATATCTGTACACTGACTGGCGTCTCTCAGTCCCTCTCTCTCAGGGTGATATCTGTACACTGACTGATGTCTCTCAGTCCCTCTCTCTCAGGGTGATATCTGTACACTGACTGATGTCTCTCAGTCCCTCTCTGTCAGGGTGATATCTGTACACTGACTGGTGTCTCTCAGTCTCCTCTCTCTCAGGATGATATCTGTACACTGACTGGTGTCTCTCAGTCCCTCTCTCTCAGGGTGATATCTGTACACTGACTGATGTCTCTCAGTCCCTCTCTCTCAGGGTGATATCTGTACACTGACTGATGTCTCTCAGTCCCTCTCTGTCAGGGTGATATCTGTACACTGACTGGTGTCTCTCAGTCTCCTCTCTCTCAGGATGATATCTGTACACTGACTGATGTCTCTCAGTCCCTCTCTCTCAGGGTGATATCTGTACACTGACTGGTGTCTCTCAGTCTCCTCTCTCTCAGGATGATATCTGTACACTGACTGGTGTCTCTCAGTCCCTCTCTCTCTCAGGGTGATATCTGTACACTGACTGATGTCTCTCAGTCCCTCTCTCTCAGGGTGATATCTGTACACTGACTGATGTCTCTCAGTCCCTCTCTGTCAGGGTGATATCTGTACACTGACTGGTGTCTCTCAGTCTCCTCTCTCTCAGGATGATATCTGTACACTGACTGGTGTCTCTCAGTCCCCTCTCTCTCAGGGTGATATCTCTACACTGACTGGTGTCTCGCACTCCCTCTCTCTCTCTCAGGGTGATATCTGTACACTGACTGGTGTCTCTAAGTCGCCTCTCTCTCAGGGTGATATCTGTACACTGACTGGTGTCTCTCAGTCCCTCTCTCTCACGCTGATATCTGTACACTGACTGGTGTCTCTCAGTCCCTCTCTCTCAGGGTGATATCAGTTCACTGACTGGTGTCTCTCAGACCCTCTCTCTCAAGGTGATATCTGTACACTGACTGGTGTCTCTCATTCCCTTTCTCTCTGGGAGATATCTGAACACTGACTGGTGTCTCTCAGTCCTTCTCTGTCTGGGTGATCTCTGTACACTGACTGGTGTCTCTCAGTCCCTGTCCCTCAGGGTGATATCTGTACAATGACTGGTGTCTCTCAGTCCCTCTCTCTCAGGCTGATATCTGTACACTGACTGGTGTCTCTCAGTCCCCTCTCTCTCAGGGTGGTATCTGTACACTGACTGGTGTCTCTCAGTCCCCTCTCTCTCAGGCTGATATCTGAACACTGACTGGTGTCTCTCAGTCCTTCTCGGTCTGGGTGATATCTGTACACTGACTGGTGTCTCTCAGTCCCTCTCTCTCAGGCTGATATCTGTACACTGACTGGTGTCTCTCAGTCTCCTCTCTCTCAGGACGATATCTGTACACTGACTGGTGTCTCTCAGTCCCCTCTCTCTCAGGGTGATATCTGTACACAGACTGGTGTCTCTAAGTACCTCCCTCTCAGGGTGATATCTGTACACTGACTGGTGTCTCTCAGTCCCTCTATCTCAGGGTGACGTAGTACACTGACTGGTGTCGCTCAGTCCCTCTCTCTCAAGGTGATATCTGTACACTGACTGGTGCCTCTCAGTCCCTCTCTCTCAACGTGATATCTGTACACTGACTGGTGTCTCTCAGTCCCTCTCTCCATCAAGGTGATATCTGTGCACCGACTGGTGTCTCTCAGTCCCTCTCTCTCAGGGTGATATCTGTACACTGACTGGTGTCTCTCAGTCCCTCTCTCTCAGGGTGATATCTGTACACTGACTGGTGTCTCTCAGTCCCTCTCTCTCAGGGAGATATCTGTACACTGACTGGTGTCTCTCAGTCCCTCTCTCTCAGGGAGATGTCTGTACACTGACTGCTGTCTCTCAGTCCCTCTCTCTCAGGGTGATATCTGTACACTGACTGGTGTCTCTCAGTCCTCTCTCTCAGGGTGATATCTGTTCACTAACTGGTGTCTCTCAGCCCCTCTCTCTCAGGGTGATATCTGTAAACTGATTGGTGTCTCTCAGTCCCTCTCTCTCAGGGAGATGTCTGCACACTGACTGGTGTCTCTCAGTCCCTCTCTCTCAGGGTGATATCTGTACACTGACTGGTGTCTCTCAGTCCCTCTCTCTCAGGGAGATATCTGTACACTTACTGCTGTCTCTCAGTCCCTCTCTCTCAGGGTGATATCTGTACAATGACTGGTGTCTCTCAGACCCTCTCCCTCAAGGTGATATCTGTACCCTGACTGGTGTCTCTCAGTCCCTTTCTCTCAGGGTGATATCTGTACACTGACTGGTGTCTCTCAGTCTCTCTCCCTCAGGGTGATATCTGTACACTGACTGGTGTCTCTCAGTACCTCTCTCTCAGAGTGATATCTGTAAAATGACTGGTGTCTCTCCGTCCCTCTCTCTCAGAGTGATATCTGTACACTGACTGGTGTCTCTCAGTCCCTCTCTCTCTCAGGGTGATATCTGTACACTGACTGGTGTCTCTCAGTCTCTCTCCCTCAGGGTGATATCTGTACACTGACTGGTGTCTCTCAGTACCTCTCTCTCAGGGTGATATCTGTACACTGACTGGTGTCTCTCGGTCCCTCTCTCTCAGTGTGATATCTGTACACTGACTGGTGTCTCTCAGCCCTCTCTCTCAGGGTGATATCTGAACACTGACTGGTGTCTCTCAGTCCCTCTCTCTCAGGGTGATATCTGTACACTGACTGGTGTCTCTCAGTCCCTCTCTCTCAGGGTGATATCTGTACAATGACTGGCGTCTCTCAGTCCCCTCTCTCTCAGGCTGATATCTGTGCACTGACTGGTGTCTCTCAGTCCCCTCTCTCAGGGTGATATCTGTACACTGACTGGTGTCTCTCAGTCCCCTCTCTCAGGGTGATATCTGTACACTGACTGGTGTCTCTCAGTCCTTCTCTGTCTGGGTGATCTCTGTACACTGACTGGTGTCTCTCAGTCCCTGTCCCTCAGGGTGATATCTGTACACTGACTGGTGTCTCTCAGTCCCTCTCTCTCAGGCTGATATCTGTACACTGGCTGGTGTCTCTCAGTCCCCTCTCTCTCAGGGTGATATCTGTACACTGACTGGTGTCTCTCAGTCCCCTCTCTCTCAGGGTGATATCTGTACACTGACTAGTGTCTCTCAGTCCCCTCTCTCTCAGGGTGATATCTGTACACTGAAAGGTGTCTCTTAGTCCCTCTCTCTCAGGGTGATCTCTGTACACTGACTGGTGTCACTCAGTCCCTCTTTCTCAGGGTGATATCTGTACACTGACTGGTGTCTCTCAGTCCCTCTCTCTCAACGTGATATCTGTAATCTGACTGGTGTCTCTCAGTCCCTCTCTCTCAGGGTGATATCTGTACACTGACTGGTGTCTCTCAGTCCCTCTCTGTCTCACGGTGATATCAGTACACTGATTGGTGTCTCTCAGTCCCTCTCTACCTCAGGGTGATATCTGTACACTGACTGGTGTCTCTGAGTCCCTCTCTCTCAGGGTGACATCTGTACACTGACTGGTGTCTCTCAGTCCCTCTCTCTCAGGGTGACATCTGTACACTGACTGGTGTCTCTCAGTCCCTCTCTCTCAGGGTGATATCTGTACACTAACTGGTGTCTCTCAGTCCCTCTCTCTCAGGGTGACATCTGTACACTGACTGGTGTCTCTCAGTCCCTCTCTCTCAGGGTGATATCTGTACACTATCTGGTGTCTCTCAGCACCCCTCTCTCAGGGTGATATCTGTAAACTGATTGGTGTCTCTCAGTCCCTCTCTCTCAGGGAGATATCTGTACACTTACTGCTGCCTCTCAGTCCCTCTCTCTCAGGGTGATATCTGTACAATGACTGGTGTCTCTCAGACCCTCTCCCTCAAGGTGATATCTGTACACTGACTGGTGTCTCTCACCCCCTCTCTCTCAGGGTGATATCTGTGCACTGACTGGTGTCTCTCAGTCCCTCTCTCTCAGGGTGATATCTGTACACTGACTGGTGTCTCTCAGTCCCTCTCTCTCAGGGTGATATCTGTACACTGACTGGTGTCTCTCAGTCCCTCTCTCTCAGGGTGATATCTGTACACTGACTGGTGTCTCTCAGTCGCTCTCTCTCTCAGGGTGATATCAGTACACTGACTGGTGTCTCACAGTCCCCCTGGCTCAGGGTGATATCTGTACACTGACTGGTGTCTCTCAGTCGCTCTCTCTCTCAGGGTGATATCAGTACACTGACTGGTGTCTCACAGTCCCCCTGGCTCAGGGTGATATCTGTACACTGACTGGTGTCTCTCAGTCCCTCTTTCTCAGGGTGATATCTGTACACTGACTGGTGTCTCTCAGTCCCTCTCTCTCAACGTGATATCTGTAATCTGACTGGTTTCTCTCAGTCCCTCTCTCTCAGTGTGATATCTGTACACTGACTGGTGTCTCTCAGTCCCTCTCTGTCTCACGGTGATATCAGTACACTGATTGGTGTCTCTCAGTCCCTCTCTCTCAGGGTGATATCTGTACACTGACTGGTGTCTCTCAGTCCCTCTCTCTCAGGGTGACATCTGTACACTGACTGGTGTCTCTCAGTCCCTCTCTCTCAGGGTGATATCTGTACACTAACTGGTGTCTCTCAGTCCCTCTCTCTCAGGGTGACATCTGTACACTGACTGGTGTCTCTCAGTCCCTCTCTCTCAGGGTGATATCTGTACACTATCTGGTGTCTCTCAGCCCCCCTCTCTCAGGGTGATATCTGTAAACTGATTGGTGTCTCTCAGTCCCTCTCTCTCAGGGAGATGTCTGTACACTGATTGGTGTCTCTCAGTCCCTCTCTCTCAGGGAGATATCTGTACACTTACTGCTGTCTCTCAGTCCCTCTCTCTCAGGGTGATATCTGTACAATGACTGGTGTCTCTCAGACCCTCTCCCTCAAGGTGATATCTGTACACTGACTGGTGTCTCTCACTCCCTCTCTCTCAGGGTGATATCTGTGCACTGACTGGTGTCTCTCAGTCCCTCTCTCTCAGGGTGATATCAGTGCAGTGACTGGTGTCTCTCAGTTCCCCTCTCTCAGGGTTATATCAGTTCACTGACTGGTGTCTCTCAGACCATCTCTCTCAAGGTGATATCTGTACACTGACTGGTGTCTCTCAGTCGCTCTCTCTCTCAGGGTGATATCAGTACACTGACTGGTGTCTCACAGTCCCCCTGGCTCAGGGTGATATCAGTACACTGACTGGTGTCTCTCAGTCCCTCTCTCTCAGGGTGATATCAGTACACTGACTGGTGTCTCTCAGTACCTCACTCTCAGGTTGATATCTGTATACTGACTGGTGTCTCTCAGTCTCTCTCTCTCAGGGTGATATCTGTACACTGTCTGGTGTCTCTCAGTCCCTCTCTCTCAGGGTGATATCTGTACACTGACTGGTGTCTATCAGTCCCTCTCTCTCAAGGTGATATCTGTACACTGATTGGTGTCTCTCAGTCCCTCTCTCTCAGGTTGATATCTGAACACTGACTGGTGTCTCTCAGTCCTTCTCTGTCTGGGTGATCTCTGTACACTGACTGGTGTCTCTCAGTCCCCTCTCTCTCAGGGTGGTATCTGTACACTGACTGGTGTCTCTCAGTCCCCTCTCTCTCAGGGTGATATCTGAACACTGACTGGTGTCTCTCAGTCCTTCTCGGTCTGGGTGATCTCTGTACACTGACTGGTGTCTCTCAGTCCCTGTCCCTCAGGCTGATATCTGTACACTGACTGGTGTCTCTCAGTCCCTCTCTCTCAGGCTGATATCTGTACACTGACTGGTGTCTCTCAGTCCCTCTCTCTCAGGCTGATATCTGTACACTGACTGGTGTCTCTCAGTCTCCTCTCTCTCAGGATGATATCTGTACACTGACTGGTGTCTCTCAGTCCCCTCTCTCTCAGGGTGATATCTGTACACTGACAGGTGTCTCTCAGTCCCTCTATCTCAGGGTGACATAGTACACTGACTGGTGTCGCTCAGTCCCTCTCTCTCAAGGTGATATCTGTACACTGACTGGTGCCTCTCAGTCCCTCTCTCTCAACGTGATATCTGTAATCTGACTGGTGTCTCTCAGTCCCTCTCTCTCAGGGTGATATCTGTACACTGACTGGTGTCTCTCAGTCCCTCTCTCTCAGGGTGATATCTGTACACTGACTGGTGTCTCTCAGTCCCCTCTCTCTCAGGGTGATATCTGTACACTGACTGGTGTCTCTCAGTCCCTCTCTCTCAGGGTGATATCTGTTCACTGACTGGTGTCTCTCAGTCTCTCTCTCTCAGGGTGATATCTGTACACTGACTGGTGTCTCTCAGTCCCTCTCTCTCAGGGTGATATCTGTACACTGACTGGCGTCTCTCAGTCCCTCTCTCTCAGGGTGATATCTGTACACTGACTGGTGTCTCTCAGTCCCTCTCTCTCAGGGTGATATCTGTACACTGACTGGTGTCGCTCAGTCCCTCTCTCTCAAGGTGATATCTGTACACTGACTGGTGCCTCTCAGCCCCTCTCTCTCAGGGTGATATCTGTAATCTGTCTGGTGTCTCTCAGTCCCTCTCTCTCAGGGTGATATCTGTTCACTGACTGATGTCTCTCAGTCCCTCTCTCTCAGGGTGATATCTGTACACTGACTGGTGTCTCTCAGTCCCCTCTGTCTCAATGTGATATCTGTACACTGACTGTTGTCTCTCAGTCCCCTCTCTCTCAGGGTGATATCTGTACACTGACTGGTGTCTCTCAGTCCTCTCTCTCAGGGTGATATCTGTTCACTGACTGGTGTCTCTCAGTCCCTCTCTCTCAGGGTGATATCTGTACACTGACTGGTGTCTCTCAGTCCCCTCTGTCTCAAGGTGATATCTGTACACTGACTGTTGTCTCTCAGTCCCCTCTCTCTCAGGATGATATCTGTACACTGACTGGTGTCTCTCGGTCCCTCTCTCTCAGGGAGATGTCTGTACACTGACTGGTGTCTCTCAGTCCCCTCTCTCTCAGGGTGATATCTGTACACTGACTGGTGTCTCTCAGTCCCCTCTCTCTCAGGGTGATATCTGTACACTGACTGGTGTCTCTCAGTCCCTCTCTCTCAGGGTGATATCTGTACACTGACTGGTGTCTCTCAGTCCCTCTCTCTCAGGGTGATATCTGTACACTGACTGGTGTCTCTCAGTCCCCTCTCTCTCAGGGTGATATCTGTACACTGACTGGGGTTTCTCAGTCCCTCTCTCTCTCAGGGTGATATCTGTACACTGACTGGTGTCTCTCAGTCCCTCTCTCTCACAGGGTGATATCTGTACAATGACTGGTGTCTCTCAGTCCCTCTCTCTCAGGGTGATATCTGTACACTGACTGGTGTCTCTCAGTCCCTCTCTCTCTCAGGGTGATATCTGTACACTGACTGGTGTCTCTCAGTCCCTCTCTCTCACAGGGTGATATCTGTACACTGACTGGTGTCTCTCAGTCCCTCTCTCTCAGGGAGATATCTGTACGCTGACTGGTGTCTCTCAGTCCCTCTCTCTCAGGGTGATATCTGTACACTGACTGGTGTCTCTCAGTCCCCTCTCTCTCAGGGTGATATCTGTACACTGACTGGTGTCTCTCAGTCCCTCTCTCTCAGGGTGATATCTGTACACTGACTGGTGTCTCTCAGTCCCTCTCTCTCAGGGTGATATCTGTACACTGACTGGTGTCTCTCAGTCCCCTCTCTCTCAGGGTGATATCTGTACACTGACTGGTGTTTCTCAGTCCCTCTCTCTCAGGGTGATATCTGTACACTGACTGGTGTCTCTCAGTCCCTCTCTCTCACAGGGTGATATCTGTACACTGACTGGTGTCTCTCAGTCCCTCTCTCTCATGGTGATATCTGTACACTGACTGGTGTCTCTCAGTCCCTCTCTCTCACAGGGTGATATCTGTACACTGATTGATGTCTCTCAGTCCCCTCTCTCAGGGTGATATCTTTACACTGACTGGTGTCTCTCAGTCCCTCTCTCTCATGGTGATATCTGTACACTGACTGGTGTCTCTCAGTCCCCTCTCTCTCAGGGTGATATCTGTACACTGACTGGTGTCTCTCAGTCCCTCTCTCTCAGGGTGATATCTGTACACTGACTGGTGTCTCTCAGTCCCTCTCTCTCTCAGGGTGATATCTGTACACTGACTGGTGTTTCTCAGTCCCTCTCTCTCAGGGTGATATCTGTACACTGACTGGTATCTCTCAGTCCCTCTCTCTCTCAGGGTGATATCTGTACACTGACTGGTGTCTCTCAGTCCCTCTCTCTCATGGTGATATCTGTACACTGACTGGTGTCTCTCAGTCCCACTCTCTCTCAGGGTGATATCTGTACACTGACTGGTGTCACTCAGTCCCTCTCTCTCAGGGTGATATCTGTACACTGACTGGTGTCTCTCAGTCCCTCTCTCTCACAGGGTGATATCTGTACACTGACTGGTGTCTCTCAGTCCCTCTCTCTCATGGTGATATCTGTACACTGACTGGTGTCTCTCAGTCCCTCTCTCTCACACGGTGATATCTGTACACTGATTGATGTCTCTCAGTCCCCTCTCTCAGGGTGATATCTGTACACTGACTGGTGTCTCTCAGTCCCTCTCTCTCATGGTGATATCTGTACACTGACTGGTGTCTCTCAGTCCCTCTCTCTCATGGTGATATCTGTACACTGACTGGTGTCTCTCAGTCCCCTCTCTCTCAGGGTGATATCTGTACACTGACTGGTGTCTCTCAGTCCCTCTCTCTCAGGGTGATATCTGTACACTGACTGGTGTCTCTCAGTCCCTCTCTCTCTCAGGGTGATATCTGTCCACTGACTGGTGTTTCTCAGTCCCTCTCTCTCAGGGTGATATCTGTACACTGACTGGTGTCTCTCAGTCCCTCTCTCTCTCAGGGTGATATCTGTACACTGACTGGTGTCTCTCAGTCCCTCTCTCTCTCAGGGTGATATCTGTACACTGACTGGTGTCTCTCAGTCCCTCTCTCTCTCAGGGTGATATCTGTACACTGACTGGTGTCTCTCAGTCCCTCTCTCTCACAGGTTGATATCTGTACACTGACTGGTGTCTCTCAGTCCCTCTCTCTCTCAGGGTGATATCTGTACACTGACTGGTGTCTCTCAGTCCCTCTCTCTCACAGGGTGATACCTGTACACTGATTGGTGTCTCTCAGTCCCTCTCTCTCAGGGTGATATCTGTACACTGACTGGTGTCTCTCAGTCCCTCTCTCTCTCAGGGTGATATCTGTACACTGACTGGTGTCACTCAGTCCCTCTCTCTCAGGGTGATATCTGTACACTGACTGGTGTTTCTCAGTCCCTCTCTCTCAGGGTGATATCTGTACACTGACTGGTGTCTCTCAGTCCCTCTCTCTCAGGGTGATATCTGTACACTGACTGGTGTCTCTCAGTCCCCTCTCTCTCAGGGTGATATCTGTACACTGACTGGTGTCTCTCAGTCCCCTCTCTCACAGGGTGATATCTGTACACTGAGTGGTGTCTCTCAGTCCCCTCTCTCTCAGGGTGATATCTGTGCACTGACTGGTGTCTCTCAGTCCCTCTCTCTCAGGGTGATATCTGTACACTGACTGGTGTCTCTCAGTCCCTCTCTCTCAGGGTGATATCTGTACACTGACTGGTGTCTCTCAGTCCCTCTCTCTCTCAGGGTGATATCTGTACACTGACTGGTGTTTCTCAGTCCCTCTCTCTCAGGGTGATATCTGTACACTGACTGGTGTCACTCAGTCCCTCTCTCTCAGGGTGATATCTGTACACTGACTGGTGTTTCTCAGTCCCTCTCTCTCAGGGTGATATCTGTACACTGACTGGTGTCTCTCAGTCCCTCTCTCTCAGGGTGATATCTGTACACTGACTGGTGTCTCTCAGTCCCCTCTCTCTCAGGGTGATATCTGTACACTGACTGGTGTCTCTCAGTCCCCTCTCTCTCACGGTGATATCTGTACACTGACTGGTGTCTCTCAGTCCCCTCTCTCACAGGGTGATATCTGTACACTGAGTGGTGTCTCTCAGTCCCCTCTCTCTCAGGGTGATATCTGTGCACTGACTGGTGTCTCTCAGTCCCTCTCTCTCAGGGTGATATCTGTACACTGACTGGTGTCTCTCAGTCCCTCTCTCTCAGGGTGATATCTGTACACTGACTGGTGTCTCTCAGTCCCTCTCTCTCTCAGGGTGATATCTGTACACTGACTGGTGTCTCTCAGTCCCTCTCTCTCAGGGTGATATCTGTACACTGACTGGTGTCTCTCAGTCCCTCTCTCTCTCAGGGTGATATCTTTACACTGACTGGTGTCTCTCAGTCCCTCTCTCTCAGGGTGATATCTGTACACTGACTGGTGTCTGTCAGTCCCTCTCTCTCTCAGGGTGAGATCTGTACACTGACTGGTGTGTCTCAGTCCCTCTCTCTCAGGGTGATATCTGTACACTGACTGGTGTCTCTCAGTCCCCTCTGTCTCAAGGTGATATCTGTACACTGACTGTTGTCTCTCAGTCCCCTCTCTCTCAGGGTGATATCTGTACACTGACTGGTGTCTCTCAGTCCTCTCTCTCAGGGTGATATCTGTTCACTGACTGGTGTCTCTCAGTCCCTCTCTCTCAGGGTGATATCTGTACACTGACTGGTGTCTCTCAGTCCCCTCTGTCTCAAGGTGATATCTGTACACTGACTGTTGTCTCTCAGTCCCCTCTCTCTCAGGATGATATCTGTACACTGACTGGTGTCTCTCGGTCCCTCTCTCTCAGGGAGATGTCTGTACACTGACTGGTGTCTCTCAGTCCCCTCTCTCTCAGGGTGATATCTGTACACTGACTGGTGTCTCTCAGTCTCCTCTCTCTCAGGGTGATATCTGTACACTGACTGGTGTCTCTCAGTCCCTCTCTCTCAGGGTGATATCTGTACACTGACTGGTGTCTCTCAGTCCCTCTCTCTCAGGGTGATATCTGTACACTGACTGGTGTCTCTCAGTCCCCTCTCTCTCAGGGTGATATCTGTACACTGACTGGGGTTTCTCAGTCCCTCTCTCTCTCAGGGTGATATCTGTACACTGACTGGTGTCTCTCAGTCCCTCTCTCTCACAGGGTGATATCTGTACAATGACTGGTGTCTCTCAGTCCCTCTCTCTCAGGGTGATATCTGTACACTGACTGGTGTCTCTCAGTCCCTCTCTCTCTCAGGGTGATATCTGTACACTGACTGGTGTCTCTCAGTCCCTCTCTCTCACAGGGTGATATCTGTACACTGACTGGTGTCTCTCAGTCCCTCTCTCTCAGGGAGATATCTGTACGCTGACTGGTGTCTCTCAGTCCCTCTCTCTCAGGGTGATATCTGTACACTGACTGGTGTCTCTCAGTCCCCTCTCTCTCAGGGTGATATCTGTACACTGACTGGTGTCTCTCAGTCCCTCTCTCTCAGGGTGATATCTGTACACTGACTGGTGTTTCTCAGTCCCTCTCTCTCAGGGTGATATCTGTACACTGACTGGTGTCTCTCAGTCCCTCTCTCTCACAGGCTGATATCTGTACACTGACTGGTGTCTCTCAGTCCCTCTCTCTCATGGTGATATCTGTACACTGACTGGTGTCTCTCAGTCCCTCTCTCTCACAGGGTGATATCTGTACACTGATTGATGTCTCTCAGTCCCCTCTCTCAGGGTGATATCTGTACACTGACTGGTGTCTCTCAGTCCCTCTCTCTCATGGTGATATCTGTACACTGACTGGTGTCTCTCAGTCCCCTCTCTCTCAGGGTGATATCTGTACACTGACTGGTGTCTCTCAGTCCCTCTCTCTCAGGGTGATATCTGTACACTGACTGGTGTCTCTCAGTCCCTCTCTCTCTCAGGGTGATATCTGTACACTGACTGGTGTTTCTCAGTCCCTCTCTCTCAGGGTGATATCTGTACACTGACTGGTGTCTCTCAGTCCCTCTCTCTCATGGTGATATCTGTACACTGACTGGTGTCTCTCAGTCCCACTCTCTCTCAGGGTGATATCTGTACACTGACTGGTGTCACTCAGTCCCTCTCTCTCAGGGTGATATCTGTACACTGACTGGTGTCTCTCAGTCCCTCTCTCTCACAGGGTGATATCTGGACACTGACTGGTGTCTCTCAGTCCCTCTCTCTCATGGTGATATCTGTACACTGACTGGTGTCTCTCAGTCCCTCTCTCTCACAGGGTGATATCTGTACACTGATTGATGTCTCTCAGTCCCCTCTCTCAGGGTGATATCTGTACACTGACTGGTGTCTCTCAGTCCCTCTCTCTCATGGTGATATCTGTACACTGACTGGTGTCTCTCAGTCCCTCTCTCTCATGGTGATATCTGTACACTGACTGGTGTCTCTCAGTCCCCTCTCTCTCAGGGTGATATCTGTACACTGACTGGTGTCTCTCAGTCCCTCTCTCTCAGGGTGATATCTGTACACTGACTGGTGTCTCTCAGTCCCTCTCTCTCTCAGGGTGATATCTGTGCACTGACTGGTGTTTCTCAGTCCCTCTCTCTCAGGGTGATATCTGTACACTGACTGGTGTCTCTCAGTCCCTCTCTCTCTCAGGGTGATATCTGTACACTGACTGGTGTCTCTCAGTCCCTCTCTCTCTCAGGGTGATATCTGTACACTGACTGGTGTCTCTCAGTCCCTCTCTCTCACAGGTTGATATCTGTACACTGACTGGTGTCTCTCAGTCCCTCTCTCTCTCAGGGTGATATCTGTACACTGACTGGTGTCTCTCAGTCCCTCTCTCTCACAGGGTGATACCTGTACACTGATTGGTGTCTCTCAGTCCCTCTCTCTCAGGGTGATATCTGTACACTGACTGGTGTCTCTCAGTCCCTCTCTCTCTCAGGGTGATATCTGTACACTGACTGGTGTCTCTCAGTCCCTCTCTCTCAGGGTGATATCTGTACACTGACTGGTGTTTCTCAGTCCCTCTCTCTCAGGGTGATATCTGTACACTGACTGGTGTCACTCAGTCCCTCTCTCTCAGGGTGATATCTGTACACTGACTGGTGTTTCTCAGTCCCTCTCTCTCAGGGTGATATCTGTACACTGACTGGTGTCTCTCAGTCCCTCTCTCTCAGGGTGATATCTGTACACTGACTGGTGTCTCTCAGTCCCCTCTCTCTCAGGGTGATATCTGTACACTGACTGGTGTCTCTCAGTCCCCTCTCTCTCACGGTGATATCTGTACACTGACTGGTGTCTCTCAGTCCCTCTCACTCAGGGTGATATCTGTACACTGACTGGTGTCTCTCAGTCCCTCTCTCTCAGGGTGATACCTGTACACTGACTGGTGTCTCTCAGTCCCCTCTCTCACAGGGTGATATCTGTACACTGAGTGGTGTCTCTCAGTCCCCTCTCTCTCAGGGTGATATCTGTGCACTGACTGGTGTCTCTCAGTCCCTCTCTCTCAGGGTGATATCTGTACACTGACTGGTGTCTCTCAGTCCCTCTCTCTCAGGGTGATATCTGTACACTGACTGGTGTCTCTCAGTCCCTCTCTCTCTCAGGGTGATATCTGTACACTGACTGGTGTCTCTCAGTCCCTCTCTCTCAGGGTGATATCTGTACACTGACTGGTGTCTCTCAGTCCCTCTCTCTCAGGGTGATATCTGTACACTGACTGGTGTCTCTCAGTCCCTCTCTCTCTCAGGGTGATATCTTTACACTGACTGGTGTCTCTCAGTCCCTCTCTCTCAGGGTGATATCTGTACACTGACTGGTGTCTGTCAGTCCCTCTCTCTCTCAGGGTGAGATCTGTACACTGACTGGTGTCTCTCAGTCCCTCACTCTCAGGGTGATATCTGTACACTGACTGGTGTCTCTCAGTCCCCTCTCTCTCAGTGTGATATCTGTACACTGACTGATGTCTCTCAGTCCCTCTCTCTCTCAGGGTGATATCTGTACACTGACTGGTGTCTCTCAGTCCCTCTCTCTCAGGGTGATATCTGTACACTGATTGATGTCTCTCAGTCCCCCTCTCTCAGGGTGATATCTGTACACTGACTGGTGTCTCTCAGTCCCCCTCTCTCAGGGTGATATCTTTACACTGACTGGTGTCTCTCAGTCCCTCTCTCTCTCAGGGTGATATCTTTACACTGACTGGTGTCTCTCAGTCCCTCTCTCTCAGGGTGATATCTGTACACTGACTGATGTCTCTCAGTCCCCCTCTCTCAGGGTGATATCTGTACACTGAATGGTGTCTCTCAGTCCCCCTCTCTCTCAGGGTGATAACTGTACACTGACTGGTGTCTCTCCGTCCCTCTCTCTCTCAGGGTGATATCTTTACACTGACTGGTGTCTCTCAGTCCCTCTCTCTCAGGGTGATATCTGTACACTGACTGGTGTCTCTCAGTCCCCCTCTCTCAGGGTGATATCTGTACACTGACTGGTGTCTCTCAGTCCCCTCTCTCTCAGGGTGATATCTGTACACTGATTGATGTCTCTCAGTCCCCCTCTCTCAGGGTGATATCTGTACACTGACTGGTGTCTCTCAGTCCCCCTCTCTCAGGGTGATATCTTTACACTGACTGGTGTCTCTCAGTCCCTCTCTCTCTCAGGGTGATATCTTTACACTGACTGGTGTCTCTCAGTCCCTCTCTCTCAGGGTGATATCTGTACACTGACTGATGTCTCTCAGTCCCCCTCTCTCAGGGTGATATCTGTACACTGACTGGTGTCTCTCAGTCCCCCTCTCTCTCAGGGTGATAACTGTACACTGACTGGTGTCTCTCCGTCCCTCTCTCTCTCAGGGTGATATCTTTACACTGACTGGTGTCTCTCAGTCCCTCTCTCTCAGGGTGATATCTGTACACTGACTGGTGTCTCTCAGTCCCCCTCTCTCAGGGTGATATCTGTACACTGACTGATGTCTCTCAGTCCCTCTCTCTCTCAGGGTGATATCTGTAAACTGACTGGTGTCTCTCAGTCCCTCTCTCTCAGGGTGATATCTGTACACTGACTGGTGTCTCTCAGACCCTCTCTCTCTCAGGGTGATATCTGTACACTGACTGGTGTCTCTCAGTCCCTCTCTCTCAGGGTGATATCTGTACACTGACTGGTGTCTCTCAGACCCTCTCTCTCTCAGGGTGATATCTGTACACTGACTGGTGTCTCTCAGTCCCTCTCTCTCAGGGTGATATCTGTACACTGACTGGTGTCTCTCAGTCCCTCTCTCTCAGGGTGATATCTGTACACTGACTGGTGTCTCTCAGTCTCTCTCTCAGGGTGATATCTGTACACTGACTGGTGTCTCTCAGTCTCTCTCTCTCAGGGTGATATCTGTACACTGACTGGTGTCTCTCAGTCCCCTCTCTCTCAGGGTGATATCTGTACACTGACTGGTGTCGCTCAGTCCCTCTCTCTCAGGGTGATATCTGTACACTGACTGGTGTCTCTCAGTCCCTCTCTCTCAGGGTGATATCTGTACACTGACTGGTGTCTCTCAGTACCTCTCTCTCAGGGTGATATCTGTACACTGAGTGGTGTCTCTCAGTTCCCTCTCTCTCAGGGTGATATCTGTACACTGACTGGTGTCTCTCAGTCTCTCTCCCTCAGGGTGATATCTGTACACTGATTGGTGTCTCTCAGTACCTCTCTCTCAGGGTGATATCTGTACACTGACTGGTGTCTCTCGGTCCCTCTCTCTCAGAGTGATATCTGTACACTGACTGGTGTCTCTCAGCCCTCTCTCTCTCAGGGTGATATCTGTACACTAACTGGTGTCTCTCAGTCCCTCTCTCTCTCAGGGTGATATCTGTACACTGACTGGTGTCTCTCAGTCCCTCTCTCTCAGGGTGATATCTGTTCACTGACTGGTGTCTCTCAGTCCCTCTCTCTCAGGGTGATATGTGTACAATGACTGGTGTCTCTCAGTCCCCTCTCTCTCAGGGTGATATCTGTACACTAACTGGTGTCTCTCAGTCCCTCTCTCTTTCAGGGTGATATCTGTACACTGACTGGTGTCTCTCAGTCCCTCTCTCTCAGGGTGATATCTGTACAATGACTGGTGTCTCTCGGTCCCTCTCTCTCAGGGTGATATCTGTACAATGACTGGTGTCTCTCAGTCCCTCTTCTCTCACGGTGATATCTGTACAATGACTGGTGTCTTTCAGTCCCTCTCTCTCTCAGGGTGATATCTGTACAATGACTGGTGTCTCTCAGTCCTCTCTCTCTCTCAGGGTGATATCTGTACACTGACTGGTGTCTCTCAGTCCCTCTCTCTCTCAGGGTGATATCTGTACACTGACTGGTGTCTCTCAGTCCCTCTCTCTCAGGGTGATATCTGTTCACTGACTGGTGTCTCTTTGTCCCTCTCTCTCAGGGTGATATGTGTACAATGACTGGTGTCTCTCAGTCCCCTCTCTCTCAGGGTGATATCTGTACACTGACTGGTGTCTCTCAGTCCCTCTCTCTCAGGGTGATATCTGTACACTGACTGGTGTCTCTCAGTCCCTCTCTCTCTCAGGGTGATATCTGTACACTGACTGGTGTCTCTCAGTCCCTCTCTCTCAGGGTGATATCTGTACACTGATTGATGTCTCTCAGTCCCCCTCTCTCAGGGTGATATCTGTACACTGACTGGTGTCTCTCAGTCCCTCTCTCTCAGGGTGATATCTGTACACTGACTGGTGTCTCTCAGTCCCTCTCTCTCTCAGGGTGATATCTGTACACTGACTGGTGTTTCTCAGTCCCTCTCTCTCAGGGTGATATCTGTACACTGACTGGTGTCTCTCAGTCCCTCTCTCTCATGGTGATATCTGTACACTGACTGGTGTCTCTCAGTCCCACTCTCTCTCAGGGTGATATCTGTACACTGACTGGTGTCACTCAGTCCCTCTCTCTCAGGGTGATATCTGTACACTGACTGGTGTCTCTCAGTCCCTCTCTCTCACAGGGTGATATCTGGACACTGACTGGTGTCTCTCAGTCCCTCTCTCTCATGGTGATATCTGTACACTGACTGGTGTCTCTCAGTCCCTCTCTCTCACAGGGTGATATCTGTACACTGATTGATGTCTCTCAGTCCCCTCTCTCAGGGTGATATCTGTACACTGACTGGTGTCTCTCAGTCCCTCTCTCTCATGGTGATATCTGTACACTGACTGGTGTCTCTCAGTCCCTCTCTCTCATGGTGATATCTGTACACTGACTGGTGTCTCTCAGTCCCCTCTCTCTCAGGGTGATATCTGTACACTGACTGGTGTCTCTCAGTCCCTCTCTCTCAGGGTGATATCTGTACACTGACTGGTGTCTCTCAGTCCCTCTCTCTCTCAGGGTGATATCTGTGCACTGACTGGTGTTTCTCAGTCCCTCTCTCTCAGGGTGATATCTGTACACTGACTGGTGTCTCTCAGTCCCTCTCTCTCTCAGGGTGATATCTGTACACTGACTGGTGTCTCTCAGTCCCTCTCTCTCTCAGGGTGATATCTGTACACTGACTGGTGTCTCTCAGTCCCTCTCTCTCACAGGTTGATATCTGTACACTGACTGGTGTCTCTCAGTCCCTCTCTCTCAGGGTGATATCTGTACACTGACTGGTGTCTCTCAGTCCCTCTCTCTCTCAGGGTGATATCTGTACACTGACTGGTGTCTCTCAGTCCCTCTCTCTCACAGGGTGATACCTGTACACTGATTGGTGTCTCTCAGTCCCTCTCTCTCAGGGTGATATCTGTACACTGACTGGTGTCTCTCAGTCCCTCTCTCTCTCAGGGTGATATCTGTACACTGACTGGTGTCTCTCAGTCCCTCTCTCTCAGGGTGATATCTGTACACTGACTGGTGTTTCTCAGTCCCTCTCTCTCAGGGTGATATCTGTACACTGACTGGTGTCACTCAGTCCCTCTCTCTCAGGGTGATATCTGTACACTGACTGGTGTTTCTCAGTCCCTCTCTCTCAGGGTGATATCTGTACACTGACTGGTGTCTCTCAGTCCCTCTCTCTCAGGGTGATATCTGTACACTGACTGGTGTCTCTCAGTCCCCTCTCTCTCAGGGTGATATCTGTACACTGACTGGTGTCTCTCAGTCCCCTCTCTCTCACGGTGATATCTGTACACTGACTGGTGTCTCTCAGTCCCTCTCACTCAGGGTGATATCTGTACACTGACTGGTGTCTCTCAGTCCCTCTCTCTCAGGGTGATACCTGTACACTGACTGGTGTCTCTCAGTCCCCTCTCTCACAGGGTGATATCTGTACACTGAGTGGTGTCTCTCAGTCCCCTCTCTCTCAGGGTGATATCTGTGCACTGACTGGTGTCTCTCAGTCCCTCTCTCTCAGGGTGATATCTGTACACTGACTGGTGTCTCTCAGACCCTCTCTCTCAGGGTGATATCTGTACACTGACTGGTGTCTCTCAGTCCCTCTCTCTCTCAGGGTGATATCTGTACACTGACTGGTGTCTCTCAGTCCCTCTCTCTCAGGGTGATATCTGTACACTGACTGGTGTCTCTCAGTCCCTCTCTCTCAGGGTGATATCTGTACACTGACTGGTGTCTCTCAGTCCCTCTCTCTCTCAGGGTGATATCTTTACACTGACTGGTGTCTCTCAGTCCCTCTCTCTCAGGGTGATATCTGTACACTGACTGGTGTCTGTCAGTCCCTCTCTCTCTCAGGGTGAGATCTGTACACTGACTGGTGTCTCTCAGTCACTCACTCTCAGGGTGATATCTGTACACTGACTGGTGTCTCTCAGTCCCCTCTCTCTCAGTGTGATATCTGTACACTGACTGATGTCTCTCAGTCCCTCTCTCTCTCAGGGTGATATCTGTACACTGACTGGTGTCTCTCAGTCCCTCTCTCTCAGGGTGATATCTGTACACTGATTGATGTCTCTCAGTCCCCCTCTCTCAGGGTGATATCTGTACACTGACTGGTGTCTCTCAGTCCCCCTCTCTCAGGGTGATATCTTTACACTGACTGGTGTCTCTCAGTCCCTCTCTCTCTCAGGGTGATATCTTTACACTGACTGGTGTCTCTCAGTCCCTCTCTCTCAGGGTGATATCTGTACACTGACTGATGTCTCTCAGTCCCCCTCTCTCAGGGTGATATCTGTACACTGAATGGTGTCTCTCAGTCCCCCTCTCTCTCAGGGTGATAACTGTACACTGACTGGTGTCTCTCCGTCCCTCTCTCTCTCAGGGTGATATCTTTACACTGACTGGTGTCTCTCAGTCCCTCTCTCTCAGGGTGATATCTGTACACTGACTGGTGTCTCTCAGTCCCCCTCTCTCAGGGTGATATCTGTACACTGACTGGTGTCTCTCAGTCCCCTCTCTCTCAGGGTGATATCTGTACACTGAATGATGTCTCTCAGTCCCCCTCTCTCAGGGTGATATCTGTACACTGACTGGTGTCTCTCAGTCCCCCTCTCTCAGGGTGATATCTTTACACTGACTGGTGTCTCTCAGTCCCTCTCTCTCTCAGGGTGATATCTTTACACTGACTGGTGTCTCTCAGTCCCTCTCTCTCAGGGTGATATCTGTACACTGACTGATGTCTCTCAGTCCCCCTCTCTCAGGGTGATATCTGTACACTGACTGGTGTCTCTCAGTCCCCCTCTCTCTCAGGGTGATAACTGTACACTGACTGGTGTCTCTCCGTCCCTCTCTCTCTCAGGGTGATATCTTTACACTGACTGGTGTCTCTCAGTCCCTCTCTCTCAGGGTGATATCTGTACACTGACTGGTGTCTCTCAGTCCCCCTCTCTCAGGGTGATATCTGTACACTGACTGATGTCTCTCAGTCCCTCTCTCTCTCAGGGTGATATCTGTAAACTGACTGGTGTCTCTCAGTCCCTCTCTCTCAGGGTGATATCTGTACACTGACTGGTGTCTCTCAGACCCTCTCTCTCTCAGGGTGATATCTGTACACTGACTGGTGTCTCTCAGTCCCTCTCTCTCAGGGTGATATCTGTACACTGACTGGTGTCTCTCAGACCCTCTCTCTCTCAGGGTGATATCTGTACACTGACTGGTGTCTCTCAGTCCCTCTCTCTCAGGGTGATATCTGTACACTGACTGGTGTCTCTCAGTCCCTCTCTCTCAGGGTGATATCTGTACACTGACTGGTGTCTCTCAGTCTCTCTCTCAGGGTGATATCTGTACACTGACTGGTGTCTCTCAGTCTCTCTCTCTCAGGGTGATATCTGTACACTGACTGGTGTCTCTCAGTCCCCTCTCTCTCAGGGTGATATCTGTACACTGACTGGTGTCGCTCAGTCCCTCTCTCTCAGGGTGATATCTGTACACTGACTGGTGTCTCTCAGTCCCTCTCTCTCAGGGTGATATCTGTACACTGACTGGTGTCTCTCAGTACCTCTCTCTCAGGGTGATATCTGTACACTGAGTGGTGTCTCTCAGTTCCCTCTCTCTCAGGGTGATATCTGTACACTGACTGGTGTCTCTCAGTCTCTCTCCCTCAGGGTGATATCTGTACACTGATTGGTGTCTCTCAGTACCTCTCTCTCAGGGTGATATCTGTACACTGACTGGTGTCTCTCGGTCCCTCTCTCTCAGAGTGATATCTGTACACTGACTGGTGTCTCTCAGCCCTCTCTCTCTCAGGGTGATATCTGTACACTAACTGGTGTCTCTCAGTCCCTCTCTCTCTCAGGGTGATATCTGTACACTGACTGGTGTCTCTCAGTCCCTCTCTCTCAGGGTGATATCTGTTCACTGACTGGTGTCTCTCAGTCCCTCTCTCTCAGGGTGATATGTGTACAATGACTGGTGTCTCTCAGTCCCCTCTCTCTCAGGGTGATATCTGTACACTAACTGGTGTCTCTCAGTCCCTCTCTCTTTCAGGGTGATATCTGTACACTGACTGGTGTCTCTCAGTCCCTCTCTCTCAGGGTGATATCTGTACAATGACTGGTGTCTCTCGGTCCCTCTCTCTCAGGGTGATATCTGTACAATGACTGGTGTCTCTCAGTCCCTCTTCTCTCACGGTGATATCTGTACAATGACTGGTGTCTTTCAGTCCCTCTCTCTCTCAGGGTGATATCTGTACAATGACTGGTGTCTCTCAGTCCTCTCTCTCTCTCAGGGTGATATCTGTACACTGACTGGTGTCTCTCAGTCCCTCTCTCTCTCAGGGTGATATCTGTACACTGACTGGTGTCTCTCAGTCCCTCTCTCTCAGGGTGATATCTGTTCACTGACTGGTGTCTCTTTGTCCCTCTCTCTCAGGGTGATATGTGTACAATGACTGGTGTCTCTCAGTCCCCTCTCTCTCAGGGTGATATCTGTACACTGACTGGTGTCTCTCAGTCCCTCTCTCTCAGGGTGATATCTGTACACTGACTGGTGTCTCTCAGTCCCTCTCTCTCAGGGTGATATCTGTACAATGACTGGTGTCTCTCGGTCCCTCTCTCTCAGGGTGATATCTGTACAATGACTGGTGTCTCTCAGTCCCTCTTCTCTCACGGTGATATCTGTACAATGACTGGTGTCTCTCAGTCCCTCTCTCTCTCAGGGTGATATCTGTACAATGACTGGTGTCTCTCAGTCCTCTCTCTCTCTCAGGGTGATATCTGTACACTGACTGGTGTCTCTCAGTCCCTCTCTCTCAGGGTGATATCTGTTCACTGACTGGTGTTTCTCAGTCCCTCTCTCTCAGGGTGATATCTGTACACTGACTGGTGTCTCTCAGTCCCTCTCTCTCTCAGGGTGATATCTGTACACTGACTGGGGTATCTCAGTCCCTCTCTCTCAGCGTGATATCGGTACACTGACTGGGGTCTCTCAGTCCCCTCTCTCTCAGGGTGATATCTGTACACTGACTGGTGTCTCTCAGTCCCTCTCTCTCTCTCAGGGTGATATCTGTACACTGACTGGTGACTCTCAGTCCCTCTCTCTCAGGGTGATATCTGTCCACTGACTGGTGTCTCTCAGTCCCTCTCTCTCTCAGAGTGATATCTGTACACTGACTGGTGTCTCTCAGTCCCTCTTCTCTCAGGGTGATATCTGTACAATGACTGGTGTCTCTCATTCCCTCTCTCTCTCAGGGTGATATCTGTACACTGACTGGTGTCTCTCAGTCCCTCTCACTCTCAGGGTGATATCTGGACACTGACTGGTGTCTCTCAGACCCTCTCTCTCTCAGGGTGATATCTGTACACTGACTGGTGTCTCTCAGTCCCTCTCTCTCAGGGTGATATCTGTACACTGACTGGTGTCTCTCAGTCCCCTCTCTCTCAGGATGATATCTGTACACTGACTGGTGTCTCTCAGTACCTCTCTCTCTCAGGGTGATATCTGTACACTGACTGGTGTCTCTCAGTCTCTCTCCCTCAGGGTGATATCTGTACACTGATTGGTGTCTCTCAGTACCTCTCTCTCAGGGTGATATCTGTACAATGACTGGTGTCTCTCGGTCCCTCTCTCTCAGAGTGATATCTGTACACTGACTGGTGTCTCTCAGCCCTCTCTCTCTCAGGGTGATATCTGTACACTAACTGGTGTCTCTCAGTCCCTCTCTCTCTCAGGGTGATATCTGTACACTGACTGGTGTCTCTCAGTCCCTCTCTCTCAGGGTGATATCTGTTCACTGACTGGTGTCTCTCAGTCCCTCTCTCTCTCAGGGTGATATCTGTACACTGACTGGTGTCTCTCAGTCCCTCTCTCTCAGGGTGATATCTGTTCACTGACTGGTGTCTCTCAGTCCCTCTCTCTCTCAGGGTGATATCTGTACACTGACTGGTGTCTCTCAGTCCCTCTCACTCTCAGGGTGATATCTGGACACTGACTGGTGTCTCTCAGACCCTCTCTCTCTCAGGGTGATATCTGTACACTGACTGGTGTCTCTCAGTACCTCTCTCTCAGGGTGATATCTGTACACTTACTGGTGTCTCTCAGTACCTCTCTCTCAGGGTGATATCTGTACACTGACTGGTGTCTCTCAGTATCTCTCTCTCAGGGTGATATCTGTACACTGACTGGTGTCTCTCAGTATCTCTCTCTCAGGGTGATATCTGTACACTGACTGGTGTCTCTCAGTCCCCTCTCTCTCAGGGTGATATCTGTACACTGAATGATGTCTCTCAGTCCCCCTCTCTCAGGGTGATATCTGTACACTGACTGGTGTCTCTCAGTCCCCCTCTCTCAGGGTGATATCTTTACACTGACTGGTGTCTCTCAGTACCTCTCTCTCAGGGTGATATCTGTACACTGACTGGTGTCTCTCAGTCCCTCTCTCTCAGGGTGATATCTGTACACTGACTGGTGTCTCTCAGACCCTCTCTCTCTCAGGGTGATATCTGTACACTGACTGGTGTCTCTCAGTCCCTCTCTCTCAGGGTGATATCTGTACACTGACTGGTGTCTCTCAGTCCCTCTCTCTCAGGGTGATATCTGTACACTGACTGGTGTCTCTCAGTCTCTCTCTCAGGGTGATATCTGTACACTGACTGGTGTCTCTCAGTCTCTCTCTCT
Organism: Heterodontus francisci; assembly: GCF_036365525.1. Classification (NCBI taxonomy): domain Eukaryota; kingdom Metazoa; phylum Chordata; class Chondrichthyes; order Heterodontiformes; family Heterodontidae; genus Heterodontus; species Heterodontus francisci. The sequence goes on along the minus strand of NW_027141127.1, from coordinate 38,226 downwards.
CAGGGTGATATCTGTACACTGACTGGTGTCTCTCAGTCCCCTCTCTCTCAGGGTGATATCTGTACACTGACTGGTGTCGCTCAGTCCCTCTCTCTCAGGGTGATATCTGTACACTGACTGGTGTCTCTCAGTCCCTCTCTCTCAGGGTGATATCTGTACACTGACTGGTGTCTCTCAGTACCTCTCTCTCAGGGTGATATCTGTACACTGAGTGGTGTCTCTCAGTTCCCTCTCTCTCAGGGTGATATCTGTACACTGACTGGTGTCTCTCAGTCTCTCTCCCTCAGGGTGATATCTGTACACTGATTGGTGTCTCTCAGTACCTCTCTCTCAGGGTGATATCTGTACACTGACTGGTGTCTCTCGGTCCCTCTCTCTCAGAGTGATATCTGTACACTGACTGGTGTCTCTCAGCCCTCTCTCTCTCAGGGTGATATCTGTACACTAACTGGTGTCTCTCAGTCCCTCTCTCTCTCAGGGTGATATCTGTACACTGACTGGTGTCTCTCAGTCCCTCTCTCTCAGGGTGATATCTGTTCACTGACTGGTGTCTCTCAGTCCCTCTCTCTCAGGGTGATATGTGTACAATGACTGGTGTCTCTCAGTCCCCTCTCTCTCAGGGTGATATCTGTACACTAACTGGTGTCTCTCAGTCCCTCTCTCTTTCAGGGTGATATCTGTACACTGACTGGTGTCTCTCAGTCCCTCTCTCTCAGGGTGATATCTGTACAATGACTGGTGTCTCTCGGTCCCTCTCTCTCAGGGTGATATCTGTACAATGACTGGTGTCTCTCAGTCCCTCTTCTCTCACGGTGATATCTGTACAATGACTGGTGTCTTTCAGTCCCTCTCTCTCTCAGGGTGATATCTGTACAATGACTGGTGTCTCTCAGTCCTCTCTCTCTCTCAGGGTGATATCTGTACACTGACTGGTGTCTCTCAGTCCCTCTCTCTCTCAGGGTGATATCTGTACACTGACTGGTGTCTCTCAGTCCCTCTCTCTCAGGGTGATATCTGTTCACTGACTGGTGTCTCTTTGTCCCTCTCTCTCAGGGTGATATGTGTACAATGACTGGTGTCTCTCAGTCCCCTCTCTCTCAGGGTGATATCTGTACACTGACTGGTGTCTCTCAGTCCCTCTCTCTCAGGGTGATATCTGTACACTGACTGGTGTCTCTCAGTCCCTCTCTCTCAGGGTGATATCTGTACAATGACTGGTGTCTCTCGGTCCCTCTCTCTCAGGGTGATATCTGTACAATGACTGGTGTCTCTCAGTCCCTCTTCTCTCACGGTGATATCTGTACAATGACTGGTGTCTCTCAGTCCCTCTCTCTCTCAGGGTGATATCTGTACAATGACTGGTGTCTCTCAGTCCTCTCTCTCTCTCAGGGTGATATCTGTACACTGACTGGTGTCTCTCAGTCCCTCTCTCTCAGGGTGATATCTGTTCACTGACTGGTGTTTCTCAGTCCCTCTCTCTCAGGGTGATATCTGTACACTGACTGGTGTCTCTCAGTCCCTCTCTCTCTCAGGGTGATATCTGTACACTGACTGGGGTATCTCAGTCCCTCTCTCTCAGCGTGATATCGGTACACTGACTGGGGTCTCTCAGTCCCCTCTCTCTCAGGGTGATATCTGTACACTGACTGGTGTCTCTCAGTCCCTCTCTCTCTCTCAGGGTGATATCTGTACACTGACTGGTGACTCTCAGTCCCTCTCTCTCAGGGTGATATCTGTCCACTGACTGGTGTCTCTCAGTCCCTCTCTCTCTCAGAGTGATATCTGTACACTGACTGGTGTCTCTCAGTCCCTCTTCTCTCAGGGTGATATCTGTACAATGACTGGTGTCTCTCATTCCCTCTCTCTCTCAGGGTGATATCTGTACACTGACTGGTGTCTCTCAGTCCCTCTCACTCTCAGGGTGATATCTGGACACTGACTGGTGTCTCTCAGACCCTCTCTCTCTCAGGGTGATATCTGTACACTGACTGGTGTCTCTCAGTCCCTCTCTCTCAGGGTGATATCTGTACACTGACTGGTGTCTCTCAGTCCCCTCTCTCTCAGGATGATATCTGTACACTGACTGGTGTCTCTCAGTACCTCTCTCTCTCAGGGTGATATCTGTACACTGACTGGTGTCTCTCAGTCTCTCTCCCTCAGGGTGATATCTGTACACTGATTGGTGTCTCTCAGTACCTCTCTCTCAGGGTGATATCTGTACAATGACTGGTGTCTCTCGGTCCCTCTCTCTCAGAGTGATATCTGTACACTGACTGGTGTCTCTCAGCCCTCTCTCTCTCAGGGTGATATCTGTACACTAACTGGTGTCTCTCAGTCCCTCTCTCTCTCAGGGTGATATCTGTACACTGACTGGTGTCTCTCAGTCCCTCTCTCTCAGGGTGATATCTGTTCACTGACTGGTGTCTCTCAGTCCCTCTCTCTCTCAGGGTGATATCTGTACACTGACTGGTGTCTCTCAGTCCCTCTCTCTCAGGGTGATATCTGTTCACTGACTGGTGTCTCTCAGTCCCTCTCTCTCTCAGGGTGATATCTGTACACTGACTGGTGTCTCTCAGTCCCTCTCACTCTCAGGGTGATATCTGGACACTGACTGGTGTCTCTCAGACCCTCTCTCTCTCAGGGTGATATCTGTACACTGACTGGTGTCTCTCAGTACCTCTCTCTCAGGGTGATATCTGTACACTTACTGGTGTCTCTCAGTACCTCTCTCTCAGGGTGATATCTGTACACTGACTGGTGTCTCTCAGTATCTCTCTCTCAGGGTGATATCTGTACACTGACTGGTGTCTCTCAGTATCTCTCTCTCAGGGTGATATCTGTACACTGACTGGTGTCTCTCAGTACCTCTCTCTCAGGGTGATATCTGTACACTGACTGGTGTCTCTCAGTATCTCTCTCTCAGGGTGATATCTGTACACTGACTGGTGTCTCTCAGTACCTCTCTCTCAGGGTGATATCTGTACACTGACTGGTGTCTCTCAGTACCTCTCTCTCAGGGTGATATCTGTACACTGACTGGTGTCTCTCAGTCCTCTCTCCCTCAGGGTGATATCTGTACACTGACTGGTGTCTCTCAGTACCTCTCTCTCAGGGTGATATCTGTACACTGACTGGTGTCTCTCAGTACCTCTCTCTCAGGGTGATATCTGTACAATGACTGGTGTCTCTCGGTCCCTCTCTCTCAGAGTGATATCTGTACACTGACTCGTGTCTCTCAGTCCCTCTCTCTCAGGGTGATATCTGTACACTAACTGGTGTCTCTCAGTCCCTCTCTCTCTCAACGTGATATCTGCACACTGACTGGTGTCTCTCAGCCCTCTCTCTCTCAGGGTGATATCTGTACACTGACTGGTGTCTCTCAGTCCCTCTCTCTCAGGGTGATATCTGTTCACTGACTGGTGTCTCTCAGTCCCTCTCTCTCTCAGGGTGATATCTGTACATTGACTGGTGTCTCTCAGTCCCTCTTCTCTCAGGGTGATATCTGTACACTAACTGGTGTCTCTCAGTCCCTCTCTCTCTCAACGTGATATCTGTACACTGACTGGTGTCTCTCAGTCCCTCTCTCTCAACGTGATATCTGTACACTGACTGGTGTCTCTCAGTCCCTCTCTCTCTCAGGGTGATATCTGTACACTGACTGGTGTCTCTCAGTCCCTCTCTCTCAGGATGATATATGTACACTGACTGGTGTCTCTCAGTCCCTCTCTCTCAGGGTGATATCTGTACACTGACTGGTGTCTCTCAGTCACTCTCTCTCAAGGTGATATCTGTTCACTGACTGGTGTCTCTCAGTCCCTGTCTCTCTCAGGGTGATATCTGTACACTGACTGGTGTCTCTCAGTCCCTCTCTCTCAGGATGATATATGTACACTGACTGGTGTCTCTCAGTCCCTCTCTCTCAGGGTGATATCTGTACACTGACTGGTGTCTCTCAGTCACTCTCTCTCAAGGTGATATCTGTACACTGACTGGTGTCTCTCAGTCCCTCTCTCTCAGGATGATATATGTACACTGACTGGTGTCTCTCAGTCACTCTCTCTCAAGGTGATATCTGTACACTGACTGGTGTCTCTCAGTCCCTCTCTCTCAGGGAGATATCTGTACACTGACTGGTGTCTCTCAGTCCCTCTCTCTCAGGATGATATATGTACACTGACTGGTGTCTCTCAGTCCCTCTCTCTCAGGGTGATATCTGTACACTGACTGGTGTCTCTCAGTCACTCTCTCTCAAGGTGATATCTGTACACTGACTGGTGTCTCTCAGTCCCTCTCTCTCAGGGAGATATCTGTACACTGACTGGTGTCTCTCAGTCCCCTCTCTCTCAGGGTGATATCTGTACACTGACTGGTGTCTCTCAGTCCCTCTCTCTCAGGGAGATATCTGTACACTGACTGGTGTCTCTCAGTCCCCTCTCTCTCAGGGTGATATCTGTACACTGACTGGTGTCTCTCAGTCCCTCTCTCTCAGGGAGATATCTGTACACTGACTGGTGTCTCTCAGTCCCTCTCTCTCAAGGTGATATCTGTACACTGACTGGTGTCTCTCAGTCCCTCTCTCTCAGGGAGATATCTGTACACTGACTGGTGTTTCTCAGTCCCCTCTCTCTCAGGGTGATATCTGTACAATGACTGGTGTCTCTCAGTCCCTCTCTCTCAGGGTGATATCTGTACACTGACTGTTGTCTCTCATTCCCTCTCTCTCAGGGTGATATCTGTACACTGACTGGTGTCTCTCAGTCCCTCTCTCTCAAGGTGATATCTGTACACTGACTGGTGTCTCTCAGTACCTCTCTCTCAGGGTGATATCTGTACAATGACTGGTGTCTCTCAGTCCCCTCTGTCTCAAGGTGATATCTGTACACTGACTGGTGTCTCTCAGTCCCTCTCTCTCAGGGTGATATCTGTACACTGACTGGTGTCTCTCAGTCCCTCTCTCTCAGGGTGATATCTGTACACTGACTGGTGTCTCTCAGTCCCTCTCTCTCAGGGTGATATCTGTACAATAACTGGTGTCTCTCAGTCCTTCGCACTCAGGGTGATATCTGTACACTGACTGGTGTCTCTCAGTACCTCTCTCTCAGGGTGATATCTGTACACTGACTGGTGTCTCTCAGTCCCCTCTGTCTCAAGGTGATATCTGTACACTGACTGGTGTCTCTCAGTCCCTCTCTCTCAGGGTGATATCTGTACAATGACTGGTGTCTCTCAGTCCTTCGCACTCAGGGTGATATCTGTACACTGACTGGTGTCTCTCAGTCCCTCTCTCTCAGGGTGATATCTGTACACTGACTGGTGTCTCTCAGTCCCTCTCTCTCAGGGAGATATCTGTACACTGACTGGTGTCTCTCAGTCCCTCTCTCTCAGGGAGATATCTGTACACTGACTGGTGTCTCTCAGTCCCCTCTCTCTCAGGGTGATACCTGTACACTGACTGGTGTCTCTCAGTCCCTCTCTCTCAGGGTGATATCTGTACACTGACTGGTGTCTCTCAGTCCCTCTCTCTCAGGGTGATATCTGTGCACTGACTGGTGTCTCTCAGTCCCTCTCTCTAAGGGAGATATCTGTACACTGACTGGTGTCTCTCAGTCCCCTCTCTCTCAGGGTGATATCTGTACACTGACTGGTGTCTCTCAGTCCCCTCTCACTCAGGGTGATATCTGTACACTGACTGGTGTCTCTCAGTCCCCTCTCTCTCAGGCTGATATCTGTACAATGTCTGGTGTCTCTCAGTTCCCTCTCTCTCAGGGTGATATCTGTACACTGACGGGTGTCTCTCAGTCCCCTCTCTCTCAGGGTGATATCTGTACACTGACTGGTGTCTCTCAGTCCCCTCTCTCTCAGGGTGATATCTGTACACTGACTGGTGTCTCTCAGTCCCTCTCTCTCAGGGTGATATCTGTACACTGACTGGTGTCTCTCAGTCCCTCTCTCTCAGGGTGATATCTGTACACTGACTGGTGTCTCTCAGTCCCCTCTCTCTCAGGGTGATATCTGTCCACTGACTGGTGTCTCTCAGTCCCTCTCTCTCAGGGTGATATCTGTACACTGACTGGTGTCTCTCAGTCCCCTCTCTCTCAGGCTGATATCTGTACAATGTCTGGTGTCTCTCAGTCCCCTCTCTCTCAGGGTGATATCTGTACACTGACGGGTGTCTCTCAGTCCCCTCTCTCTCAGGGTGATATCTGTACACTGACTGGTGTCTCTCAGTCCCCTCTCTCTCAGGGTGATATCTGTCCACTGACTGGTGTCTCTCAGTCCCCTCTCTCTCAGGGTGATATCTGTACACTGACTGGTGTCTCTCAGTCCCTCTCTCTCTCAGGGTGATATCTGTACACTGACTGGTGTCTCTCAGTCCCTCTCTCTCAGGGAGATATCTGTACACTGACTGGTGTCTCTCAGTCCCCTCTCTCTCAGGGTGATATCTGTACACTGACTGGTGTCTCTCAGTCCCTCTCTCTCAGGGAGATATCTGTACACTGACTGGTGTCTCTCAGTCCCCTCTCTCTCAGGGTGATATCTGTCCACTGACTGGTGTCTCTCAGTCCCCTCTCTCTCAGGGTGATATCTGTACACTGACTGGTGTCTCTCAGTCCCTCTCTCTCTCAGGGTGATATCTGTACACTGACTGGTGTCTCTCAGTCCCTCTCTCTCAGGGAGATATCTGTACACTGACTGGTGTCTCTCAGTCCCCTCTCTCTCAGGGTGATATCTGTACACTGACTGGTGTCTCTCAGTCCCTCTCTCTCAGGGTGATATCTGTACACTGACTGGTGTCTCTCAGTCCCCTCTCTCTCAGGGTGATATCTGTACACTGACTGGTGTTTCCCAGTTATTCAGTCCTGATTTCAGTGTGTGAGACTGGGTGTGAAGGAATGCTCCACTAAAACTGATCTCCGGCACGTTGGGAACTGATGTCGGCTTCAACAATCTTAGCTGCAATTAAATTAATCTCCTTCAAATTAAAATAATTCTGTTCCTCGGCATGCTTTTGCCCATTTGAATCTGTGATTCAACGCATTAATGGGGATTATTGAGGCAGAACCCAGGATTGGAAAGGCAACAGAAAGCTTGAGGATTTGTTGAATCCATCTGGGCAAGGTAAATTAATATTGATCTCCATTATCTAGACCGACACTCCCCCGGTGCCAGTACTGAGGGAGTGCTGCACTGTCAGAGGGAGATGTATATACTCTAGGACTTGATCTCCATAATCCAGACCGACACTCCCCCGGTGTCAGTACTGAGGGAGTGCTGCACTGTCGGAGGGAGATGTATATACTCTAGGACTTGATCTCCATAATCCAGACCGACACTCCCCCGGTGTCAGTACTGAGGGAGTGCTGCACTGTCGGAGGGAGATGTATATACTCTAGGACTTGATCTCCATAATCCAGACCGACACTCCCCCGGTGTCAGTACTGAGGGAGTGCTGCACTGTCAGAGGGAGATGTATATACTCTAGGACTTGATCTCGATAATCCAGACCGACACTCCCCCGGTGTCAGTACTGAGGGAGTGCTGCACTGTCGGAGGGAGATGTATATACTCTAGGACTTGATCTCCATAATCCAGACCGACACTCCCCCGGTGTCAGTACTGGGGGAGTGCTGCACTGTCGGAGGGAGATGTATATACTCTAGGACTTGATCTCCATAATCCAGACCGACACTCCCCCGGTGTCAGTACTGAGGGAGTGCTGCACTGTCGGAGGGAGATAAGGAGACAAAAACTGTACATAATACTCCAGGTGCGATCTCACCCAGGCTCTATACAGTTGCAACAAGTCATCTCTACTCCTGTACTCAAATCCCCTTGCGATGAAGGCCAACATACCAACCTAATTGCTTGCTGCACCTGACCTCGGGATGTGCCCTAAAGCTAACCAACCTCAGCATGTGCCGATGCCCAGTTGCCATGGCTTCCATCCGTGCCCACCCCCACCCCTCTTGCCTCCATTAGCCTCAGGATGTTGCTAAAACCAGTCAACCTCAGGAGGCACAGAACCCATCTCTGACGCCGGTTCGAAATCCTGGAACCGCCCGCTTGAGGGCACTGCCGGCGTGCCCGCAGCACACGGACCGCAGCGGTTCCAAAATGGCGGCTCATCGCCAACTGATAAACTCTCATTCCTTCCTCTGTCTCTCTGTCCCTCCAGGTATTTCTCCAACATCACATGGGATGGCAAAGACTTCTCATTCAACACCGATGGCTACCTCATCAATCCATCCATGGTGATCTTGGCCCTCAACCGTCAGCGGCACTGGGAAATGGTAGGTGATGGCATGGGCAGGCGTGCAAGGTCTCGGCCGACTCCGTTCTAATCTGAAGCTCCACGTGAACGACAGGCCCAGAACGTCCTTCAACCACCTCAACACACAGGTCCTGAACACAGTCCAGCTTACTCAAACAATTGGAGATAAAGAAAATGAACAGTACCAGTCTCCATATCCCTGGGTTGGTCCACACTCGGAGCACTGTGCACAGTTCCACTCTCCATATCCCTGGGTTAGACCACACTCGGAGCACTGTGCACAGTTCCACTCTCCATATCCCTGGGTTAGACCACACTCGGAGCACTGTGCACAGTTCCACTCTCCATATCCCTGGGTTGGTCCACACTCGGAGCACTGTGCACAGTTCCACTCTCCATATCCTGCGGTTAGACCACACTTGGAGCACTGTGCAGAGTTCCACTCTCCATATCCCTGGGTTAGACCACACTTGGAGCACTGTGCACAGTTCCAGTCTCCATATCCCTCGGTTAGACCACACTTGGAGCACTGTGCACAGTTCCACTCTCCATATCCCTGGTTAGACCACACTTGGAGCACTGTGCACAGTTCCACTCTCCATATCCCTGGGTTCGACCACACTTGGAGCACTGTGCACAGTTCCACTCTCCATATCCCTGGGTTAGACCACACTTGGAGCACTGTGCACAGTTCCACTCTCCATATCCCTGGGTTAGACCACACTTGGAGCACTGTGCACAGTTCCACTCTCCATATCCCTGGGTTAGACCACACTTGGAGCACTGCGCACAGTTCCACTCTCCATATCCCTGGGTTAGACCACACTTGGAGCATTGTGCCCAGTTGCACTCTCCATATCCCTCACTTAGACCATACTTGGAGCACAGTGCACAGTTCCACTCTCCATATCCCTGGGTTAGACCACACTTGGAGCACTGTGCACAGTTCCGGTCTCCATATCCTTCAGTTAGACCACACTTGGAGCACTGTGCACAGTTCCACTCTCCATATCCCTGGGTTAGACCACACTTGGAGCACTGTGCACAGTTCCACTCTCCATATCCCTGGGTTAGACCACACTTGGAGCACTGTGCACAGTTCCACTCTCCATATCCCTGGGTTAGACCACACTTGGAGCACTGTGCACAGTTCCACTCTCCATATCCCTGGGTTAGACCACACTTGGAGCACTGTGCACAGTTCCACTCTCCATATCCCTGGGTTAGACCACACTTGGAGCACTGTGCCCAGTTGCACTCTCCATATCCCTCAGTTAGACCATACTTGGAGCACAGTGCACAGTTCCACTCTCCATATCCCTGGGTTAGACCACACTTGGAGCACTGTGCACAGTTCCGGTCTCCATATCCTTCAGTTAGACCACACTTGGAGCACTGTGCACAGTTCCACTCTCCATATCCCTGGGTTAGACCACACTTGGAGCACTGTGCACAGTTCCACTCTCCATATCCCTGGGTTAGACCACACTTGGAGCACTGCGCACATTTCCAGTCTCCATATCCCTGGGTTAGACCACACTTGGAGCACTGTGCACAGTTCCACTCTCCATATCCCTCAGTTAGACCACACTTGGAGCACTGTGCACAGTTCCAGTCTCCATATCCCTCGGTTAGACCACAATTGGAGCACTGTGCACAGTTCCACTCTCCATATCCCTGTGTTAGACCACACTTGGAGCACTGTGCACAGTTGCACTCTCCATATCCCTGGGTTAGACCACACTTGGAGCACTGTGCACAGTTCCGGTCTCCATATCCTTCAGTTAGACCACACTTGGAGCACTGTGCACAGTTCCACTCTCCATATCACTGGGTCAGACCACACTTGGAGCACTGTGCACAGTTCCACTCTCCATATCCCTCAGTTAGACCACACTTGGAGCATTGTGCACAGTTCCACTCTCCATATCCCTGGGTTAGACCACACTTGGAGCACTGTGCACAGTTCCACTCTCCATATGCCCAGGTTAGACCACACTTGGAGCACTGTGCACAGTTCCACTCTCCATATCCCTGGGTCAGACCACACTTGGAGCACTGTGCAGAGTTCCAGTCTCCATATCCCTCTGTTAGACCACACTTGGAGCACTGTGCACACCTCCAGTCTCCATATCCCTCGGTTGGACCACATTTGGAGCACTGTGCACAGTTCCACTCTCCATATCCCTGGGTTAGACCACACTTGGAGCACTGTGCACAGTTCCACTCTCCATATCCCTCGGTTAGACCACACTTGGAGCACTGTGCACAGTTCCACTCTCCATATCCCTGGGTTAGACCACACTTGGAGCACTGTGCCCAGTTCCACTCTCCACATCCCTCGTTTACACCACACTTGGAGCACTGTGCCCAGTTCCACTCTCCACATCCCTCGTTTACACCACACTTGGAGCACTGTGCACAGTTCCACTCTCCATATCCCTCAGTTAGACCACACATGGAGCACTGTGCACAGTTCCACTCTCCATATCCCTCAGTTAGACCACACATGGAGCACTGTGCACAGTTCCACTCTCCATATCCCTGGGTTAGACCACACTTGGAGCACTGTGCACAGTTCCACTCTCCATATCCCTCGGTTAGACCACACTTGGAGCACTGTGCACAGTTCCAGTCTCCATATCCCTCGGTTAGACCACAATTGGAGCACTGTGCACAGTTCCACTCTCCATATCCCTGTGTTAGACCACACTTGGAGCACTGTGCACAGTTCCACTCTCCATATCCCTGGGTTAGACCACACTTGGAGCACTGTGCAGAGTTCCACTCTCCATATCCCTGGGTTAGACCACACTTGGAGCACTGTGCACAGTTCCACTCTCCATATCCCTCGGTTAGACCACACTTGGAGCACTGTGCACAGTTCCACTCTCCATATCCCTGGGTTAGACCACACTTGGAGCACTGCGCACAGTTCCACTCTCCATATCCCTGGGTTAGACCACACTTGGAGCACTGTGCACAGTTCCACTCTCCATATCCCTGGGTTCGACCACACTTGGAGCACTGCGCACAGTTCCACTCTCCATATCCCTGGGTTAGACCACACTTGGAGCACTGTGCACAGTTCCAGTCTCCATATCCTGCGGTTAGACCACACTTGGAGCACTGTGCAAAGGTGCACTCTCCATATCCGGCGGTTAGACCACACTTGGAGCACTGTGCACAGTTGCACTCTCCATATCCCTCAGTTAGACCACACTTGGAGCACTGTGCACAGTTCCACTCTCCGTATCCCTCAGTTCGACCACACTTGGAGCACTGTGCACAGTTCCAGTCTCCATATCACTGGGTCAGACCACACTTGGAGCACTGTGCACAGTTCCACTCTCCATATCCCTGGGTTAGACCACACTCGGAGCACTGTGCACAGTTCCAGTCTCCATATCCCTGGGTTGGTCCACACTCGGAGCACTGTGCACAGTTCCACTCTCCATATCCTGCGGTTAGACCACACTTGGAGCACTGTGCAGAGTTCCACTCTCCATATCCCTGGGTTAGACCACACTCGGAGCACTGTGCACAGTTCCACTCTCCATATCCCTGGGTTAGACCACACTCGGAGCACTGTGCACAGTTCCACTCTCCATATCCCTGGGTTAGACCACACTTGGAGCACTGTGCACAGTTCCACTCTCCATATCCCTGGGTTAGACCACACTCGGAGCACTGTGCACAGTTCCACTCTCCATATCCCTGGGTTAGACCACACTCGGAGCACTGTGCACAGTTCCACTCTCCATATCCTGCGGTTAGACCACACTTGGAGCACTGTGCAGAGTTCCACTCTCCATATCCCTGGGTTAGACCACACTTGGAGCACTGTGCACAGTTCAGGTCTCCATATCCCTCGGTTAGACCACACTTGGAGCACTGTGCACAGTTCCACTCTCCATATCCCTGGTTAGACCACACTTGGAGCACTGTGCACAGTTCCACTCTCCATATCCCTGGGTTCGACCACACTTGGAGCACTGTGCACAGTTCCACTCTCCATATCCCTGGGTTAGACCACACTTGGAGCACTGTGCACAGTTCCACTCTCCATATCCCTGGGTTAGACCACACTTGGAGCACTGTGCACAGTTCCACTCTCCATATCCCTGGGTTAGACCACACCTGGAGCACTGCGCACAGTTCCACTCTCCATATCCCTGGGTTAGACCACACTTGGAGCACTGTGCACAGTTCCACTCTCCATATCCCTGGGTTAGACCACACTTGGATCACTGTGCCCAGTTGCACTCTCCATATCCCTCAGTTAGACCATACTTGGAGCACAGTGCACAGTTCCACTCTCCATATCCCTGGGTTAGACCACACTTGGAGCACTGTGCACAGTTCCGGTCTCCATATCCTTCAGTTAGACCACACTTGGAGCACTGTGCACAGTTCCACTCTCCATATCCCTGGGTTAGACCACACTTGGAGCACTGTGCACAGTTCCACTCTCCATATCCCTGGGTTAGACCACACTTGGAGCACTGCGCACATTTCCAGTCTCCATATCCCTGGGTTAGACCACACTTGGAGCACTGTGCACAGTTCCACTCTCCATATCCCTCGGTTAGACCACACTTGGAGCACTGTGCACAGTTCCAGTCTCCATATCCCTCGGTTAGACCACAATTGGAGCACTGTGCACAGTTCCACTCTCCATATCCCTGTGTTAGACCACACTTGGAGCACTGTGCACAGTTCCACTCTCCATATCCCTGGGTTAGACCACACTTGGAGCACTGTGCAGAGTTCCACTCTCCATATCCCTGGGTTAGACCACACTTGGAGCACTGTGCACAGTTCCAGTCTCCATATCCCTCGGTTAGACCACACTTGGAGCACTGTGCACAGTTCCACTCTCCATATCCCTGGGTTAGACCACACTTGGAGCACTGCGCACAGTTCCACTCTCCATATCCCTGGGTTAGACCACACTTGGAGCACTGTGCACAGTTGCACTCTCCATATCCTGCGGTTAGACCACACTTGGAGCACTGTGCACAGTTGCACTCTCCATATCCCTCAGTTAGACCACACTTGGAGCACTGTGCACAGTTGCACTCTCCATATCCCTGGGTTAGACCACACTTGGAGCACTGTGCACAGTTCCGGTCTCCATATCCTTCAGTTAGACCACACTTGGAGCACTGTGCACAGTTCCACTCTCCATATCACTGGGTCAGACCACACTTGGAGCACTGTGCACAGTTCCACTCTCCATATCCCTCAGTTAGACCACACTTGGAGCATTGTGCACAGTTCCACTCTCCATATCCCTGGGTTAGACCACACTTGGAGCACTGTGCACAGTTCCACTCTCCATATGCCCAGGTTAGACCACACTTGGAGCACTGTGCACAGTTCCACTCTCCATATCCCTGGGTCAGACCACACTTGGAGCACTGTGCAGAGTTCCAGTCTCCATATCCCTCTGTTAGACCACACTTGGAGCACTGTGCACACCTCCAGTCTCCATATCCCTCGGTTGGACCACATTTGGAGCACTGTGCACAGTTCCACTCTCCATATCCCTGGGTTAGACCACACTTGGAGCACTGTGCACAGTTCCACTCTCCATATCCCTCGGTTAGACCACACTTGGAGCACTGTGCACAGTTCCACTCTCCATATCCCTGGGTTAGACCACACTTGGAGCACTGTGCCCAGTTCCACTCTCCACATCCCTCGTTTACACCACACTTGGAGCACTGTGCACAGTTCCACTCTCCATATCCCTGGGTTAGACCACACTTGGAGCACTGTGCACAGTTCCACTCTCCATATCCCTCAGTTAGACCACACATGGAGCACTGTGCACAGTTCCACTCTCCATATCCCTGGGTTAGACCACACTTGGAGCACTGTGCACAGTTCCACTCTCCATATCCCTCAGTTAGACCACACATGGAGCACTGTGCACAGTTCCACTCTCCATATCCCTCAGTTAGACCACACATGGAGCACTGTGCACAGTTCCACTCTCCATATCCCTGGGTTAGACCACACTTGGAGCACTGTGCACAGTTCCACTCTCCATATCCCTGGGTTAGACCACACTTGGAGCACTGTGCACAGTTCCACTCTCCATATCCCTCAGTTAGACCACACATTGAGCACTGTGCACAGTTCCACTCTCCATATCCCTGGGTTAGACCACACTTGGAGCACTGTGCACAGTTCCACTCTCCATATCCCTCAGTTAGACCACACATGGAGCACTGTGCACAGTTCCACTCTCCATATCCCTCAGTTAGACCACACATGGAGCACTGTGCACAGTTCCACTCTCCATATCCCTGGGTTAGACCACACTTGGAGCACTGTGCACAGTTCCACTCTCCATATCCCTCGGTTAGACCACACTTGGAGCACTGTGCACAGTTCCACTCTCCTTATCCCTCAGTTAGACCACACTTGGAGCACTGTGCACAGTTCCACTCTCCATATCCCTCGGTTAGACCACACTTGGAGCACTGTGCACAGTTCCAGTCTCCATATCCCTCGGTTAGACCACAATTGGAGCACTGTGCACAGTTCCACTCTCCATATCCCTGTGTTAGACCACACTTGGAGCACTGTGCACAGTTCCACTCTCCATATCCCTGGGTTAGACCACACTTGGAGCACTGTGCAGAGTTCCACTCTCCATATCCCTGGGTTAGACCACACTTGGAGCACTGTGCACAGTTCCACTCTCCATATCCCTCGGTTCGACCACACTTGGAGCACTGTGCACAGTTCCACTCTCCATATCCCTGGGTTAGACCACACTTGGAGCACTGCGCACAGTTCCACTCTCCATATCCCTGGGTTAGACCACACTTGGAGCACTGTGCACAGTTCCACTCTCCATATCCCTGGGTTAGACCACACTTGGAGCACTGCGCACAGTTCCACTCTCCATATCCCTGGGTTAGACCACACTTGGAGCACTGTGCACAGTTCCACTCTCCATATCCCTGGGTTAGACCACACTTGGAGCACTGTGCACAGTTCCAGTCTCCATATCCTGCGGTTAGACCACACTTGGAGCACTGTGCACAGGTGCACTCTCCATATCCTGCGGTCAGACCACACTTGGAGCACTGTGCACAGTTCCACTCTCCATATCCCTCAGTGAGTCCACACTTGGAGCACTGTGCTCAGTTCCAGTCTCCATATCCCTCAGTTAGACCACACTTGGAGCACTGTGCACAGTTCCAGTCTCCATATCCTGCGGTTAGACCACACTTGGAGCACTGTGCACAGGTGCACTCTCCATATCCTGCGGTTAGACCACACTTGGAGCACTGTGCACAGTTCCACTCTCCATATCCCTGGGTTAGACCACACTCGGAGCACTGTGCACAGTTCCACTCTCCATATCCCTGGGTTAGACCACACTCGGAGCACTGTGCACAGTTCCACTCTCCATATCCTGCGGTTAGACCACACTTGGAGCACTGTGCAGAGTTCCACTCTCCATATCCCTGGGTTAGACCACACTTGGAGCACTGTGCACAGTTCCAGTCTCCATATCCCTCGGTTAGACCACACTTGGAGCACTGTGCACAGTTCCACTCTCCATATCCCTGGTTAGACCACACTTGGAGCACTGTGCACAGTTCCACTCTCCATATCCCTGGGTTCGACCACACTTGGAGCACTGTGCACAGTTCCACTCTCCATATCCCTGGGTTAGACCACACTTGGAGCACTGTGCACAGTTCCACTCTCCATATCCCTGGGTTAGACCACACTTGGAGCACTGTGCACAGTTCCACTCTCCATATCCCTGGGTTAGACCACACCTGGAGCACTGCGCACAGTTCCACTCTCCATATCCCTGGGTTAGACCACACTTGGAGCACTGTGCACAGTTCCACTCTCCATATCCCTGGGTTAGACCACACTTGGATCACTGTGCCCAGTTGCACTCTCCATATCCCTCAGTTAGACCATACTTGGAGCACAGTGCACAGTTCCACTCTCCATATCCCTGGGTTAGACCACACTTGGAGCACTGTGCACAGTTCCGGTCTCCATATCCTTCAGTTAGACCACACTTGGAGCACTGTGCACAGTTCCACTCTCCATATCCCTGGGTTAGACCACACTTGGAGCACTGTGCACAGTTCCACTCTCCATATCCCTGGGTTAGACCACACTTGGAGCACTGCACACATTTCCAGTCTCCATATCCCTGGGTTAGACCACACTTGGAGCACTGTGCACAGTTCCACTCTCCATATCCCTCGGTTAGACCACACTTGGAGCACTGTGCACAGTTCCAGTCTCCATATCCCTCGGTTAGACCACAATTGGAGCACTGTGCACAGTTCCACTCTCCATATCCCTGTGTTAGACCACACTTGGAGCACTGTGCACAGTTCCACTCTCCATATCCCTGGGTTAGACCACACTTGGAGCACTGTGCAGAGTTCCACTCTCCATATCCCTGGGTTAGACCACACTTGGAGCACTGTGCACAGTTCCACTCTCCATATCCCTCGGTTAGACCACACTTGGAGCACTGTGCACAGTTCCACTCTCCATATCCCTGGGTTAGACCACACTTGGAGCACTGCGCACAGTTCCACTCTCCATATCCCTGGGTTAGACCACACTTGGAGCACTGTGCACAGTTGCACTCTCCATATCCCTCAGTTAGACCACACTTGGAGCACTGTGCACAGTTGCACTCTCCATATCCCTGGGTTAGACCACACTTGGAGCACTGTGCACAGTTCCGGTCTCCATATCCTTCAGTTAGACCACACTTGGAGCACTGTGCACAGTTCCACTCTCTTATCACTGGGTCAGACCACACTTGGAGCACTGTGCACAGTTCCACTCTCCATATCCCTCAGTTAGACCACACTTGGAGCATTGTGCACAGTTCCACTCTCCATATCCCTGGGTTAGACCACACTTGGAGCACTGTGCACAGTTCCACTCTCCATATGCCCAGGTTAGACCACACTTGGAGCACTGTGCACAGTTCCACTCTCCATATCCCTGGGTCAGACCACACTTGGAGCACTGTGCAGAGTTCCAGTCTCCATATCCCTCTGTTAGACCACACTTGGAGCACTGTGCACACCTCCAGTCTCCATATCCCTCGGTTGGACCACATTTGGAGCACTGTGCACAGTTCCACTCTCCATATCCCTGGGTTAGACCACACTTGGAGCACTGTGCACAGTTCCACTCTCCATATCCCTCGGTTCGACCACACTTGGAGCACTGTGCACAGTTCCACTCTCCATATCCCTGGGTTAGACCACACTTGGAGCACTGTGCCCAGTTCCACTCTCCACATCCCTCGTTTACACCACACTTGGAGCACTGTGCACAGTTCCACTCTCCATATCCCTGGGTTAGACCACACTTGGAGCACTGTGCACAGTTCCACTCTCCATATCCCTCAGTTAGACCACACATGGAGCACTGTGCACAGTTCCACTCTCCATATCCCTGGGTTAGACCACACTTGGAGCACTGTGCACAGTTCCACTCTCCATATCCCTCAGTTAGACCACACATGGAGCACTGTGCACAGTTCCACTCTCCATATCCCTCAGTTAGACCACACATGGAGCACTGTGCACAGTTCCACTCTCCATATCCCTGGGTTAGACCACACTTGGAGCACTGTGCACAGTTCCACTCTCCATATCCCTGGGTTAGACCACACTTGGAGCACTGTGCACAGTTCCACTCTCCATATCCCTCAGTTAGACCACACATGGAGCACTGTGCACAGTTCCACTCTCCATATCCCTGGGTTAGACCACACTTGGAGCACTGTGCACAGTTCCACTCTCCATATCCCTCAGTTAGACCACACATGGAGCACTGTGCACAGTTCCACTCTCCATATCCCTCAGTTAGACCACACATGGAGCACTGTGCACAGTTCCACTCTCCATATCCCTGGGTTAGACCACACTTGGAGCACTGTGCACAGTTCCACTCTCCATATCCCTCGGTTAGACCACACTTGGAGCACTGTGCACAGTTCCACTCTCCTTATCCCTCAGTTAGACCACACTTGGAGCACTGTGCACAGTTCCAGTCTCCATATCCCTCGGTTAGACCACAATTGGAGCACTGTGCACAGTTCCACTCTCCATATCCCTGTGTTAGACCACACTTGGAGCACTGTGCACAGTTCCACTCTCCATATCCCTGGGTTAGACCACACTTGGAGCACTGTGCAGAGTTCCACTCTCCATATCCCTGGGTTAGACCACACTTGGAGCACTGTGCACAGTTCCACTCTCCACATCCCTCGTTTACACCACACTTGGAGCACTGTGCACAGTTCCACTCTCCATATCCCTGGGTTAGACCACACTTGGAGCACTGTGCACAGTTCCACTCTCCATATCCCTCAGTTAGACCACACATGGAGCACTGTGCACAGTTCCACTCTCCATATCCCTGGGTTAGACCACACTTGGAGCACTGTGCACAGTTCCACTCTCCATATCCCTCAGTTAGACCACACATGGAGCACTGTGCACAGTTCCACTCTCCATATCCCTCAGTTAGACCACACATGGAGCACTGTGCACAGTTCCACTCTCCATATCCCTGGGTTAGACCACACTTGGAGCACTGTGCACAGTTCCACTCTCCATATCCCTGGGTTAGACCACACTTGGAGCACTGTGCACAGTTCCACTCTCCATATCCCTCAGTTAGACCACACATGGAGCACTGTGCACAGTTCCACTCTCCATATCCCTGGGTTAGACCACACTTGGAGCACTGTGCACAGTTCCACTCTCCATATCCCTCAGTTAGACCACACATGGAGCACTGTGCACAGTTCCACTCTCCATATCCCTCAGTTAGACCACACATGGAGCACTGTGCACAGTTCCACTCTCCATATCCCTGGGTTAGACCACACTTGGAGCACTGTGCACAGTTCCACTCTCCATATCCCTCGGTTAGATCACACTTGGAGCACTGTGCACAGTTCCACTCTCCTTATCCCTCAGTTAGACCACACTTGGAGCACTGTGCACAGTTCCAGTCTCCATATCCCTCGGTTAGACCACAATTGGAGCACTGTGCACAGTTCCACTCTCCATATCCCTGTGTTAGACCACACTTGGAGCACTGTGCACAGTTCCACTCTCCATATCCCTCAGTTAGACCACACATGGAGCACTGTGCACAGTTCCACTCTCCATATCCCTGGGTTAGACCACACTTGGAGCACTGTGCACAGTTCCACTCTCCATATCCCTGGGTTAGACCACACTTGGAGCACTGTGCACAGTTCCACTCTCCATATCCCTCAGTTAGACCACACATGGAGCACTGTGCACAGTTCCACTCTCCATATCCCTGGGTTAGACCACACTTGGAGCACTGTGCACAGTTCCACTCTCCATATCCCTCAGTTAGACCACACATGGAGCACTGTGCACAGTTCCACTCTCCATATCCCTCAGTTAGACCACACATGGAGCACTGTGCACAGTTCCACTCTCCATATCCCTGGGTTAGACCACACTTGGAGCACTGTGCACAGTTCCACTCTCCATATCCCTCGGTTAGACCACACTTGGAGCACTGTGCACAGTTCCACTCTCCTTATCCCTCAGTTAGACCACACTTGGAGCACTGTGCACAGTTCCAGTCTCCATATCCCTCGGTTAGACCACAATTGGAGCACTGTGCACAGTTCCACTCTCCATATCCCTGTGTTAGACCACACTTGGAGCACTGTGCACAGTTCCACTCTCCATATCCCTGGGTTAGACCACACTTGGAGCACTGTGCAGAGTTCCACTCTCCATATCCCTGGGTTAGACCACACTTGGAGCACTGTGCAGAGTTCCACTCTCCACATCCCTCGTTTACACCACACTTGGAGCACTGTGCACAGTTCCACTCTCCATATCCCTGGGTTAGACCACACTTGGAGCACTGTGCACAGTTCCACTCTCCATATCCCTCAGTTAGACCACACATGGAGCACTGTGCACAGTTCCACTCTCCATATCCCTGGGTTAGACCACACTTGGAGCACTGTGCACAGTTCCACTCTCCATATCCCTCAGTTAGACCACACATGGAGCACTGTGCACAGTTCCACTCTCCATATCCCTGGGTTAGACCACACTTGGAGCACTGTGCACAGTTCCACTCTCCATATCCCTCAGTTAGACCACACATGGAGCACTGTGCACAGTTCCACTCTCCATATCCCTCAGTTAGACCACACATGGAGCACTGTGCACAGTTCCACTCTCCATATCCCTGGGTTAGACCACACTTGGAGCACTGTGCACAGTTCCACTCTCCATATCCCTGGGTTAGACCACACTTGGAGCACTGTGCACAGTTCCACTCTCCATATCCCTCAGTTAGACCACACATGGAGCACTGTGCACAGTTCCACTCTCCATATCCCTGGGTTAGACCACACTTGGAGCACTGTGCACAGTTCCACTCTCCATATCCCTCAGTTAGACCACACATGGAGCACTGTGCACAGTTCCACTCTCCATATCCCTGGGTTAGACCACACTTGGAGCACTGTGCACAGTTCCACTCTCCATATCCCTCAGTTAGACCACACATGGAGCACTGTGCACAGTTCCACTCTCCATATCCCTCAGTTAGACCACACATGGAGCACTGTGCACAGTTCCACTCTCCATATCCCTGGGTTAGACCACACTTGGAGCACTGTGCACAGTTCCACTCTCCATATCCCTGGGTTAGACCACACTTGGAGCACTGTGCACAGTTCCACTCTCCATATCCCTCAGTTAGACCACACATGGAGCACTGTGCACAGTTCCACTCTCCATATCCCTGGGTTAGACCACACTTGGAGCACTGTGCACAGTTCCACTCTCCATATCCCTCAGTTAGACCACACTTGGAGCACTGTGCACAGTTCCACTCTCCATATCCCTCGGTTAGACCACACTTGGAGCACTGTGCACAGTTCCACTCTCCTTATCCCTCAGTTAGACCACACTTGGAGCACTGTGCACAGTTCCAGTCTCCATATCCCTCGGTTAGACCACAATTGGAGCACTGTGCACAGTTCCACTCTCCATATCCCTGTGTTAGACCACACTTGGAGCACTGTGCACAGTTCCACTCTCCATATCCCTGGGTTAGACCACACTTGGAGCACTGTGCAGAGTTCCACTCTCCATATCCCTGGGTTAGACCACACTTGGAGCACTGTGCAGAGTTCCACTCTCCACATCCCTCGTTTACACCACACTTGGAGCACTGTGCACAGTTCCACTCTCCATATCCCTGGGTTAGACCACACTTGGAGCACTGTGCACAGTTCCACTCTCCATATCCCTCAGTTAGACCACACATGGAGCACTGTGCACAGTTCCACTCTCCATATCCCTGGGTTAGACCACACTTGGAGCACTGTGCACAGTTCCACTCTCCATATCCCTCAGTTAGACCACACATGGAGCACTGTGCACAGTTCCACTCTCCATATCCCTGGGTTAGACCACACTTGGAGCACTGTGCACAGTTCCACTCTCCATATCCCTCAGTTAGACCACACATGGAGCACTGTGCACAGTTCCACTCTCCATATCCCTCAGTTAGACCACACATGGAGCACTGTGCACAGTTCCACTCTCCATATCCCTGGGTTAGACCACACTTGGAGCACTGTGCACAGTTCCACTCTCCATATCCCTGGGTTAGACCACACTTGGAGCACTGTGCACAGTTCCACTCTCCATATCCCTCAGTTAGACCACACATGGAGCACTGTGCACAGTTCCACTCTCCATATCCCTGGGTTAGACCACACTTGGAGCACTGTGCACAGTTCCACTCTCCATATCCCTCAGTTAGACCACACATGGAGCACTGTGCACAGTTCCACTCTCCATATCCCTCAGTTAGACCACACATGGAGCACTGTGCACAGTTCCACTCTCCATATCCCTGGGTTAGACCACACTTGGAGCACTGTGCACAGTTCCACTCTCCATATCCCTCGGTTAGATCACACTTGGAGCACTGTGCACAGTTCCACTCTCCTTATCCCTCAGTTAGACCACACTTGGAGCACTGTGCACAGTTCCAGTCTCCATATCCCTCGGTTAGACCACAATTGGAGCACTGTGCACAGTTCCACTCTCCATATCCCTGTGTTAGACCACACTTGGAGCACTGTGCACAGTTCCACTCTCCATATCCCTGGGTTAGACCACACTTGGAGCACTGTGCAGAGTTCCACTCTCCATATCCCTGGGTTAGACCACACTTGGAGCACTGTGCACAGTTCCACTCTCCATATCCCTCGGTTCGACCACACTTGGAGCACTGTGCACAGTTCCACTCTCCATATCCCTGGGTTAGACCACACTTGGAGCACTGCGCACAGTTCCACTCTCCATATCCCTGGGTTAGACCACACTTGGAGCACTGTGCACAGTTCCACTCTCCATATCCCTGGGTTAGACCACACTTGGAGCACTGCGCACAGTTCCACTCTCCATATCCCTGGGTTAGACCACACTTGGAGCACTGTGCACAGTTCCACTCTCCATATCCCTGGGTTAGACCACACTTGGAGCACTGTGCACAGTTCCAGTCTCCATATCCTGCGGTTAGACCACACTTGGAGCACTGTGCACAGGTGCACTCTCCATATCCTGCGGTTAGACCACACTTGGAGCACTGTGCACAGTTCCACTCTCCATATCCCTCAGTGAGTCCACACTTGGAGCACTGTGCTCAGTTCCAGTCTCCATATCCCTCAGTTAGACCACACTTGGAGCACTGTGCACAGTTCCAGTCTCCATATCCTGCGGTTAGACCACACTTGGAGCACTGTGCACAGGTGCACTCTCCATATCCTGCGGTTAGACCACACTTGGAGCACTGTGCACAGTTCCACTCTCCATATCCCTCAGTGAGTCCACACTTGGAGCACTGTGCTCAGTTCCAGTCTCCATATCCCTCAGTTAGACCACACTTGGAGCACTGTGCACAGTTCCAGTCTCCATATCCTGCGGTTAGACCACACTTGGAGCACTGTGCACAGGTGCACTCTCCATATCCTGCGGTTAGACCACACTTGGAGCACTGTGCACAGTTCCACTCTCCATATCCCTGGGTTAGACCACACTCGGAGCACTGTGCACAGTTCCACTCTCCATATCCCTGGGTTAGACCACACTCGGAGCACTGTGCACAGTTCCACTCTCCATATCCTGCGGTTAGACCACACTTGGAGCACTGTGCACAGTTCCAGTCTCCATATCCCTCGGTTAGACCACACTTGGAGCACTGTGCACAGTTCCACTCTCCATATCCCTGGTTAGACCACACTTGGAGCACTGTGCACAGTTCCACTCTCCATATCCCTGGGTTCGACCACACTTGGAGCACTGTGCACAGTTCCACTCTCCATATCCCTGGGTTAGACCACACTTGGAGCACTGTGCACAGTTCCACTCTCCATATCCCTGGGTTAGACCACACCTGGAGCACTGCGCACAGTTCCACTCTCCATATCCCTGGGTTAGACCACACTTGGAGCACTGTGCACAGTTCCACTCTCCATATCCCTGGGTTAGACCACACTTGGATCACTGTGCCCAGTTGCACTCTCCATATCCCTCAGTTAGACCATACTTGGAGCACAGTGCACAGTTCCACTCTCCATATCCCTGGGTTAGACCACACTTGGAGCACTGTGCACAGTTCCGGTCTCCATATCCTTCAGTTAGACCACACTTGGAGCACTGTGCACAGTTCCACTCTCCATATCCCTGGGTTAGACCACACTTGGAGCACTGTGCACAGTTCCACTCTCCATATCCCTGGGTTAGACCACACTTGGAGCACTGCGCACATTTCCAGTCTCCATATCCCTGGGTTAGACCACACTTGGAGCACTGTGCACAGTTCCACTCTCCATATCCCTCGGTTAGACCACACTTGGAGCACTGTGCACAGTTCCAGTCTCCATATCCCTCGGTTAGACCACAATTGGAGCACTGTGCACAGTTCCACTCTCCATATCCCTGTGTTAGACCACACTTGGAGCACTGTGCACAGTTCCACTCTCCATATCCCTGGGTTAGACCACACTTGGAGCACTGTGCAGAGTTCCACTCTCCATATCCCTGGGTTAGACCACACTTGGAGCACTGTGCACAGTTCCACTCTCCATATCCCTCGGTTAGACCACACTTGGAGCACTGTGCACAGTTCCACTCTCCATATCCCTGGGTTAGACCACACTTGGAGCACTGCGCACAGTTCCACTCTCCATATCCCTGGGTTAGACCACACTTGGAGCACTGTGCACTGTTGCACTCTCCATATCCCTCAGTTAGACCACACTTGGAGCACTGTGCACAGTTGCACTCTCCATATCCCTGGGTTAGACCACACTTGGAGCACTGTGCACAGTTCCGGTCTCCATATCCTTCAGGTAGACCACACTTGGAGCACTGTGCACAGTTCCACTCTCCATATCACTGGGTCAGACCACACTTGGAGCACTGTGCACAGTTCCACTCTCCATATCCCTCAGTTAGACCACACTTGGAGCATTGTGCACAGTTCCACTCTCCATATCCCTGGGTTAGACCACACTTGGAGCACTGTGCACAGTTCCACTCTCCATATGCCCAGGTTAGACCACACTTGGAGCACTGTGCACAGTTCCACTCTCCATATCCCTGGGTCAGACCACACTTGGAGCACTGTGCAGAGTTCCAGTCTCCATATCCCTCTGTTAGACCACACTTGGAGCACTGTGCACACCTCCAGTCTCCATATCCCTCGGTTGGACCACATTTGGAGCACTGTGCACAGTTCCACTCTCCATATCCCTGGGTTAGACCACACTTGGAGCACTGTGCACAGTTCCACTCTCCATATCCCTCGGTTAGACCACACTTGGAGCACTGTGCACAGTTTCACTCTCCATATCCCTGGGTTAGACCACACTTGGAGCACTGTGCCCAGTTCCACTCTCCACATCCCTCGTTTACACCACACTTGGAGCACTGTGCACAGTTCCACTCTCCATATCCCTGGGTTAGACCACACTTGGAGCACTGTGCACAGTTCCACTCTCCATATCCCTCAGTTAGACCACACATGGAGCACTGTGCACAGTTCCACTCTCCATATCCCTGGGTTAGACCACACTTGGAGCACTGTGCACAGTTCCACTCTCCATATCCCTCAGTTAGACCACACATGGAGCACTGTGCACAGTTCCACTCTCCATATCCCTCAGTTAGACCACACATGGAGCACTGTGCACAGTTCCACTCTCCATATCCCTGGGTTAGACCACACTTGGAGCACTGTGCACAGTTCCACTCTCCATATCCCTGGGTTAGACCACACTCGGAGCACTGTGCACAGTTCCACTCTCCATATCCCTCAGTTAGACCACACATGGAGCACTGTGCACAGTTCCACTCTCCATATCCCTGGGTTAGACCACACTTGGAGCACTGTGCACAGTTCCACTCTCCATATCCCTCAGTTAGACCACACATGGAGCACTGTGCACAGTTCCACTCTCCATATCCCTCAGTTAGACCACACATGGAGCACTGTGCACAGTTCCACTCTCCATATCCCTGGGTTAGACCACACTTGGAGCACTGTGCACAGTTCCACTCTCCATATCCCTCGGTTAGACCACACTTGGAGCACTGTGCACAGTTCCACTCTCCTTATCCCTCAGTTAGACCACACTTGGAGCACTGTGCACAGTCCCAGTCTCCATATCCCTCGGTTAGACCACAATTGGAGCACTGTGCACAGTTCCACTCTCCATATCCCTGTGTTAGACCACACTTGGAGCACTGTGCACAGTTCCACTCTCCATATCCCTGGGTTAGACCACACTTGGAGCACTGTGCAGAGTTCCACTCTCCATATCCCTGGGTTAGACCACACTTGGAGCACTGTGCACAGTTCCACTCTCCATATCCCTCGGTTCGACCACACTTGGAGCACTGTGCACAGTTCCACTCTCCATTTCCCTGGGTTAGACCACACTTGGAGCACTGCGCACAGTTCCACTCTCCATATCCCTGGGTTAGACCACACTTGGAGCACTGTGCACAGTTCCACTCTCCATATCCCTGGGTTAGACCACACTTGGAGCACTGCGCACAGTTCCACTCTCCATATCCCTGGGTTAGACCACACTTGGAGCACTGTGCACAGTTTCCACTCTCCATATCCCTGGGTTAGACCACACTTGGAGCACTGTGCACAGTTTCCAGTCTCCATATCCTGCGGTTAGACCACACTTGGAGCACTGTGCACAGGTGCACTCTCCATATCCTGCGGTTAGACCACACTTGGAGCACTGTGCACAGTTCCACTCTCCATATCCCTCAGTGAGTCCACACTTGGAGCACTGTGCTCAGTTCCAGTCTCCATATCCCTCAGTTAGACCACACTTGGAGCACTGTGCACAGTTCCAGTCTCCATATCCTGCGGTTAGACCACACTTGGAGCACTGTGCACAGGTGCACTCTCCATATCCTGCGGTTAGACCACACTTGGAGCACTGTGCACAGTTCCACTCTCCATATCCCTCAGTTAGACCACACTTGGAGCACTGTGCACAGTTCCAGTCTCCATATCCCTGGGTTAGACCACACTTGGAGCACTGTGCACAGGTGCACTCTCCATATCCTGCGGTTAGACCACACTTGGAGCACTGTGCACAGTTCCACTCTCCATATCCCTGGGTTAGACCACACTTGGAGCACTGTGCACAGTTCCGGTCTCCATATCCTTCAGTTAGACCACACTTGGAGCACTGTGCACAGTTCCACTCTCCATATCACTGGGTCAGACCACACTTGGAGCACTGTGCACAGTTCCACTCTCCATATCCCTCAGTTAGACCACACTTGGAGCACTGTGCACAGTTCCACTCTCCATATCCCTGGTTAGACCACACTTGGAGCACTGTGCACAGTTCCACTCTCCATATGCCCAGGTTAGACCACACTTGGAGCACTGTGCAGAGTTCCACTCTCCATATCCCTGGGTCAGACCACACTTGGAGCACTGTGCAGAGTTCCAGTCTCCATATCCCTCTGTTAGACCACACTTGGAGCACTGTGCACACCTCCAGTCTCCATATCCCTCGGTTGGACCACACTTGGAGCACTGTGCACAGTTCCACTCTCCATATCCTGGGTTAGACCACACTTGGAGCACTGTGCACAGTTCCACTCTCCATATCCCTCGGTTAGACCACACTTGGAGCACTGTGCACAGTTCCACTCTCCATATCCCTGGGTTAGAGCACACTTGGAGCACTGTGTCCAGTTCCACTCTCCACCTCCCTTGTTTCCACCACACTTGGAGCACTGTGCACAGTTCCACTCTCCATATCCCTCGGTTAGACCACACTTGGAGCACTGTGCACAGTTCCAATCTCCATATCCCTGGGTTAGACCACACTTGGAGCACTGTGCACAGTTCCACTCTCCATATCCCTCGGTTAGACCACACTTGGAGCACTGTGCACAGTTCCACTCTCCATATCCCTGGGTTAGAGCACACTTGGAGCACTGTGCCCAGTTCCACTCTCCATATCCCTCGGTTAGACCACACTTGGAGCACTGTGCACAGTTCCACTCTCCATATCCCTCAGTTAGACCACACTTGGAGCAATGTGCACAGTTCCACTCTCCATATCCCTCAGTTAGACCACACTTGGAGCACTGTGCACAGTTCCACTCTCCATATCCCTGGGTTAGACCACACTTGGAGCACTGTGCACAGTTCCACTCTCCATATCCCTGGGTTAGACCAGACTTGGAGCACTGTGCACAGTTCCACTCTCCGTATCCCTCAGTTAGACCACACTTGGAGCACTGTGCACAGTTCCACTCTCCATATCCCTCAGTTAGACCACACTTGGAGCAATGTGCACAGTTCCACTCTCCATATCCCTCAGTTAGACCACACTTGGAGCACTGTGTACAGTGTTGGTCCTGAATTGCATAGAATATACATCACAGAAACGGGCCGTTCGGCCCCTCTCCCCAGTTCCATGCAGGGGTTTCTACTCCCCACGAGTCTCCTTCCCGTCCCCTCTTCATCTTACCACCCCCCCCTCTGTCAACATGTCCTCCTATTGCTTTCTCCCGCGTGTGTTTATCCATCTTCCCCCCCCCCCCCCTCAATGCATCTCTGCGAATCGCCTCAACCCACTCCCTGTGGTAGCGGGTTCCACATTCTCCCCACTCTCTGGGGAAAGACGGTTCTCCTGAATTCCCCCCCCACGTTGGATTTATTAGTGATTATCTTATATCAATGGCTCCCTCGTTCCGGTCTCGCCCCTGAGCGGAAACATCTTCTCTACGTCGGCCCTATCGAAAACCCATTCACCATCGTAAAGACCTCGATCAGGTCACCCCTCCACCTTCCCCTCTCTAGTGTGAAGCAGCCCCAGCCCGTTCAGTCTTGTTATCTCTTTTGAGTGTCCTGTCATTGAGGGGAATTGGGAAGCAGGTGAGACCGAGATTCTGTGGGTCATTGACAGGTCTCCCCGTCGCTGCAGTAATGGGCTGGGATTCATGACAGACTGCAGTGGAGAGAGTGTGTGTGCTGTCGTCACTGGCAACCTGCTTCATTTCTATTCGGATGGTGATCTGGGCCGACTGCAAAAGTCACCTTGAGTCTCTCCATTTCTCCACGGCCTCGTCCCTCTCGATCGGACTGCGCAGAAATATCGACGGGCTGTAATCCTTGTTGATCTCCCCTCCCCAGGCCCCCTGACTGTTCCGACGCCCTCCCTCTGCCGGTCTCCCGTCTCCCGCCCTCCGTAAACTTCAGCTCACCCCAAACTCCTGCTGCCCCACCCCCACCCCCCCCCCCCCCCCCCCACTCCCATGTCCTAACTCGCACCGAGTCCGGTTCACCCCTCTTCGCACTCGCTGACCTGTCCCGGTCCGGCAGGGTGGTCAAATTACGTGTGATAATCACTGATGCAAAGGGATTTGGGGACGCTTTACGTTGTTAAGAATTCCACAAAACTGAAAGGTATTATTCTACCTCGTGCTGTCTTCATGCCTTTTGAGGGTGTCCTTATTTTGACAAAGTACAGGCACTGAGGTCAACAAGATTGAAGGAATCCCAAGACAAGTCCACACAGTAAATCACTGACATACACTTCCAATTAATCATCATCTACCCCCAGAACAGTCAGTCCTGTCCCCCTGGGAGCTTGCCCTCACCAAAGTGTCCGAACATTGTAAACTCAAGTACCCAGTCCAGACACTCGAGCTCCATAATCCAGGCCGACACTCCCCCGGTGTCAGTACTGAGGGAGTGCTGCACTGTCGGAGGGAGATGTATATACTCTAGGACTTGATCTCTATAATCAGACCGACACTCCCCCGGTGTCAGTACTGAGGGAGTGCTGCACTGTCGGAGGGAGATGTATATACTCTAGGACTTGATCTCCATAATCCAGGCCGACACTCCTCGGTGTCAGTACTGAGGGAGTGCTGCACTGTCGGAGGAGATGTATATACTCTAGGACTTGATCTCCATAATCCAGACCGACACTCCCCCGGTGTCAGTACTGAGGGAGTGCTGCACTGTCGGAGGGAGATGTATATACTCTAGGACTTGATCTCCATAATCCAGGCCGACACTCCTCGGTGTCAGTACTGAGGGAGTGCTGCACTGTCGGAGGGAGATGTATATACTCTCTGAGTTGATCTCTATAATCCAGACCGACACTCCCCTGGTGTCAGTACTGAGGGAGTGCTGCACTGTCGGAGGGAGATGTATATACTCTAGGACTTGATCTCCATCATCAAGGCCGACACTCTCCCGGTGTCAGTACTGAGGGAGTGCTGCACTGTCGGAGGGAGATGTATATACTCTAGGACTTGATCTCCATAATCCAGGCCGAAACTCCTCGGTGTCAGTACTGAGGGAGTGCTGCACTGT
The DNA here is from genome assembly GCF_036365525.1 of Heterodontus francisci. Lineage (NCBI taxonomy): Eukaryota > Metazoa > Chordata > Chondrichthyes > Heterodontiformes > Heterodontidae > Heterodontus > Heterodontus francisci. The sequence continues at coordinate 7,961 of NW_027141127.1, read as the reverse complement.
CGGAGGGAGATGTATATACTCTAGGACTTGATCTCCATAATCCAGGCCGACACTCCCCCGGTGTCAGTACTGAGGGAGTGCTGCACTGTCGGAGGGAGATGTATATACTCTAGGACTTGATCTCCATAATCCAGGCCGACACTCCCCCGGTGCCAGTACTGAGGTAGTGCTGCACTGTCGGAGGGAGATGTATATACTCTAGGACTTGATCTCCATAATCCAGACCGACACTCCCCCGGTGTCAGTACTGAGGGAGTGCTGCACTGTCGGAGGGAGATGTATATACTCTAGGACTTGATCTCCATCATCAAGGCCGACACTCTCCCGGTGTCAGTACTGAGGGAGTGCTGCACTGTCGGAGGAGATGTATATACTCTCGGACTTGATCTCTATAGTCCAGACCGACACTCCCCCGGTGTCAGTACTGAGGGAGTGCTGCACTGTCGGAGGGAGATGTATATACTCTAGGATTTGATCTCCATAATCCAGGCCGACACTCCCCTGGTGTCAGTACTGAGGAAGTGCTGCACTGTCGGAGGGACAGTGTAGAGGGAGCTTTACTCTGTATCTAACCCCCGTACTGTACCTGTCCGGGGAGTGTTTGATGGGGACAGTGTAGAGTGAGCTTTACTCTGTATCTAACCCCCCCCCCCGTACTGAATCTGTCCTGGGAGTGTTTGATGGGGGACAGTGTAGAGGGAGCTTTACTCTGTATCTAACCCCCCCTCCCCCCCCCCCCCCCCGTACTGTACCTGTCCGGGGAGTGTTTGATGGGGACAGTGTAGAGGGAGCTTTACTCTGTATCTAACCCCCGTACTGTACCTGTCCTGGGAGTCTTTGATGGGGACAGTGTAGAGGGAGCTTTACTCTGTATCTAACCCCCATACTGTACCTGTCCTGGGGAGTGTTTGATGGGGGATAGTGTAGAGGGAGCTTTACACTGTATCTAACCCCCCGTACTGTACCTGTCCATGGGAGTGTTTGATGGGGGACAGTGTAGAGGGAGCTTTACTCTGTATCTAACCCCCGTACTGTACCTGTCCTGGGAGTGTTTGATGGGGGACAGGGTAGAGGGTGATTTACTGTATTTAACTCAATGACCTTTCTGTGTCTCCTGTAGGTGGGGAAGTGGGACCAAGGCAACCTGATCTTGAAGTATCCTGTCTGGTCTCGCTATGGGATGTTCCTTCAGCCTGTGGACGATGACCATCACCTGACCGTGGTCACTCTAGAGGAGCGACCCTTTGTGATCGTGGAGGATATTGACCTCGCCAGTGGGACGTGTATCCGCGATTCAGTCCCATGTCGTAAGCAGCTCAATCGAACCGCCAGGTCGGTTTTCATGGCCCTCATCCCTTGCCCCCATCTCCCATTTCCACACCAGCATTGACACAATTCAAACCTGCCACACCCGTTATCGGGAAAGACTGAACAGACTGGGGGCTCTTTTCTGTAGAATAGAGAAGGCTGAGGGGTCACCTGATTGAGGTTTTTAAGATTATGAATGGGTTTCGATAGGGTTGACGTAGAGAAGATGTTTCCGCTCGGGAGAGAGACCGGAACTAGGGGCCATTGATATAAGATAATCACTAATAAATCTAACATTGGGAGGGAGGGGGTTGAATTCAGGAGCGACGTATTTCCCCAGAGAGTGGGAGAATGTGGAACCCGCTACCACAGGGAGTGGGTTGAGGAGAATCGCAGAGATGTATTTGAGGGGGTGGGGGGGGAAGGTGGATAAACACAGGAGGGAGAAAGGAGTAGAAGCACGTGTTGATGGGGAAGGGGTGAAGATGAAGAGGGGGCTGGGAGGAGGCTCGTGTGGAGCAGAAAATTCCTGAAAGGGCAGGGGATTGGATTCCACCAGATGTTTTAGAAAGCATCTGCGCACAGACTGATATGCAAGGGTGACGGGGAGGAGCCGATATATTTGCTGGCCGTGCTTTCGTGACCGCGCCTGCTAGCCCCCTTCCCGTGTGCCGTACCATTGCCTGATTCTGTAACCGATTGTCTCCCTCTCCATCCGCCTGGACGACGCACAGTGAGATCCCAGACGGGAAGATGTTCACGAAGAAATGCTGCAAGGGTTTCTGCATTGACATCCTGAAACGTCTGTCCAAGACCATCAGCTTTTCCTACGACCTTTACCTGGTCACCAATGGGAAGCACGGCAAGAAAATCCACGGCATCTGGAACGGTCTCATTGGAGAGGTAATGTCGCCCCCCCCCCCCCCCCGCACCCCACCCCCCACCCCTTGACCTCTCATCCCTCCCCCACCCACCCACCCCCTCCGCAGGGAGTCCCACAAGGGCCGCAGTGTTCCCATCTCACACTGGAGAAAGTGATGAGGGGGCCATGGAGCGATTTGAACAGGAGGATGTAGAATTGTAGGAGGTGACAGAGATAGGGAGTGAAGATGGAGACTGTATGACTGCAGCTGCCTCCTGTTGAGCCCCACACACACACCAAGCAGGACAGATCCAGATTCAGTCCCGGGCCGGTGCTCTGCTCTCACTGCTCCCGGAGAATGGCGATGAGCTTCCTGTGTTTAGTGTGGTTTGAGATGAAGGGAGGGACAGGGAGGTCAGTCCTGTAGGAGGGAGGGTGAGGGGGCTCCTCCTTCTGATGGGGGCAGCGGTGGGGGCGGGGGTGCACAGTCCACACGAGTGCAGTGGATTCTCTCAATGATTCTCCACGCCGTCTGCCGCAGGTGGTGTACAAACGAGCGGACATCGCCATCGGCTCCCTCACCATCAACGAGGAGCGTTCCGAGATTGTGGATTTCTCCGTGCCCTTCGTGGAGACTGGTATCAGCGTCATGGTAGCCCGTAGCAACGGGACCGTCTCTCCCTCGGCATTTCTGGGTGAGTGTCCCCCGACTCGGGGGACGTCCCGGACAGCGAGGGTATGGGAGACAGAGAGGGAGTGGAGGAGGGAGAGAATGGGGAGAGAGGGAAGGGTGGAGAGAAAGAGATAAGGTGGAAAGAGAGAGAGAGAGAGAGACCAGGAAATAGAAAGAGAGAGATAGGGGGAGAGAGAGAGAGAGAGAGAGAGAGTGACAGACAGAGAGAGAGAGAGAGACTGAGGGAGGAGGGGAGGGTGTCCCACAGATTGGAGACTGAGGGAGAAGGGGGGAGGGAGTCCCACAGTTTGGAGACTGAGGGAGGGAGGAGGGGGGAGTCCCACAGTTTGGAGACTGAGGGAGGAGGGGGAGCGAGTCCCACCGTTTGGAGACTGAGGGAGGAGGGGGAAGGAGTCCCACAGTTTGGAGACTGAGGGAGGAGGGGGGGAGGGAGTCCCACAGGTTGGAGACCGAGGGAGGAGTGGGGGAGGGAGTCCCACAGTTTGGAGACAGAGGGAGGAGGGGGAGGGAGTCCCACAGTTTGGAGACTGAGGGAGGAGGGGGGAGGGAGTTCCACAGTTTGGAGACTGCTGCTGAGCATTTGAGGCCAGGCCAGGGTTTTGGGCTCTTGCTGTGCAGTAATTACAAGGCGTTTGATGTTGAATCCCACGTGGTTCTCTCCCCTCCAGAACCTTACAGCCCAGCAGTCTGGTTGATGATGTTTGTCATGTGTCTCACAGTGGTCGGAATTACAGTTTTCATCTTCGAATTCTTCAGCCCAATCGGATACAACAGAACCCTCTCCAGTGGAAAACGTAGGTCACGTTCGATCCTCTCCTCCAGACACTGTCCAAAGTATCTCTGCGACCCGGACTGTTTGATGCGGGAACCCCGTTTTTTTTGGTTTTTTTCTTTTGATGGGGACAGTGCAGAGGGAGCTTTACTCTGTATATTTCTGATATAAGGTGGCCTTTATACCCCTGGCCCCTTTTATATTTTTCACATCGAGGGAGCCTTTATTCCTCAGGCCCCCTTCATATACATATTTACAGTTTTAAAATAACTTTATTAGCGGGGGTCAGCTCGGCCGGGATCGCTCCGCACTCCCGAGCCCCCTCGCCACCCGCAGTGAGGGGCGTCCCGGGGGTTTCGGCTACTCCTCCGCCCGCCGGACCAACCCGGAGTCGGCCGCCCGGACAGCCGAGGCGCTCTTCTCCGCCGGCGGGGGAGCGCCCTGACTGGAGGCGACCATGTTCCAGACTCGGAATAGATCCCGGTAAAAGACAGGCAACTCCCTCAGAGAGGCGCGGCTAACAAACTCCACCGGGAGCTGCGTGTCATCTTGAAGGCAGTGACACTGGCGGAAAAAATACGTCACCAGCGCACACCATCTGGGAGGACGCTCGACGTACAGGTATCTCTGCAGGGTCCGAAGGCGGAGAGTCGCAGCCTGGGTGCGGACGCACACCAGCGACTGACCGCCCTCCTCGATCGGGAGACTCAGGACCGCGGCAGAGACCCAGTGTTTCCTCTTGCCCCAGAAGAAATCGACGAGTTTCTTCTGGATCTTGGTGGCAAATACAGGGGGCGGGGCCAAAGTGACCAAACGGTACCACAACATGGAGGCCACCAGTTGGTTTATGACCAGCGCTCGGCCCCTGTAGGAAAGCACTCGGAGCAGTCCTGTCCAGCGCCCCTGCCGAGCGGTGACTTTCGCCTCCAACTCCTGCCAGTTTGCCCGCCAGGCTTCCTCAGCGGGGCTAAGGTGGACTCCCAGAAAGAGGAGGTGCGTGGTGCTCCACGCAAAAGGTGTCATCTCCTCCAGCAGGGAGTCCACCCGCCACTGACCCACCAGGAGTCTGGAACATTTCTCCCAATTGATCCTCGCGGAGGACGCGGCAGAAAAGGTCTGCTGGCAGTCGCGCATCCTCCGCAAGTCAACGGGATCTGTGATTGCGAGGAGCACGTCGTCGGCGTAAGCCGAGAGGATGACCCGCATGGCCGGCTCGCGCAGAGCCAATCCCGTCAACCTCCTGCGAAGCAGGCACAGGAAGGGCTCCACGCAGATGGTATACAATTGCCGGACATGGGCATCCCTGACGCACTCCTCTCCCAAAGCGAAGGGGCGCCGTCAAGGACCCGTTAACTTTGACGAGACACTCTGCGGCGGCGTATAAAAGTCGGACCCGGGCCACGAAATGCGGCCCAAGTCCAAAATCGCGCAGAGTCCCGAAAAGGTATTCGTGATCCACCCTGTCGAACGCCTTCTCCTGATCGAGGGAGAGAAAGGCGACCGACTGACCAGTCCTCTGGGAAAGATGGATCAGGTCCCGGACCAGGTGGATGTTGTCCTGGATGGACCGGCCCGGGACCGTGTAGGACTGGTCGGGGTGGATCATGTGGGCCAGCACGGAGCCCAGGCGGGTAGACATAGCCCGGGCAAAGATCTCATAATCCGTTCTGAGGAGGGAGACCAGACACCAGTTTTTAAGCAGGCGGAGATCGCTCCTCTTCGGCAGCAGGACGATGACCGCCCTGCGCCACGAGAGGGGCATCTCCCCGGTCGCCAGGCTTTCCCCCAGGACCCGCGCGTAACCGTCCCCCAGGACATCCCAGAATGCCCTGAGGAACTCCACAGTCAACCCATCCAGCCCTGGGGATTTGCCCCTTGAGAGCTGGTGGAGGGCGCCAGTCAGCTCCACCAACGTGAGCGGAGCCTCCAATCCTTCGGCGCCCTCCGGGCTGACCTGCAGCAGGTCCTCCCACAAAACTCTGCGCGCATCCTCGCTGGACGGATCTGGACAGAACAACGCACTGTAATAAGTCTGGACCAGGAGGCCCATTCCCTCCGGATCCGTGATGGAGGATCTGTCGTCGGCCAGCAGCTCGACGAGCTGCTTACGGACCCCCCGCCATTTTTCCAGCGAGTAGAAGAAGGGTGAGGCGCGGTCCAAATCTTCCAGGATCTGGATCCGCGACCTCACGTACGCGCCTCGGGACCCTATGAGCTGCAGGTCCCTCAGCGCGCCCTTCTTCTCTTTGTACGCCTGCCACAGGGCCGGGTCCGCGATGGCATGACCGAGGCGGGACTCCAAGTCGAGCACCTCCCTCTCAAGGCGCCCGATCTCGGCTTCCCGCCTCTTGGTCAACCCCTTCGCGTACTCCTGACAGAAGACGCGGATGTGAGTCTTGCCCACATCCCACCATAGCCTCAAGGAGGGGAAGCCCCACTGCTTCCTTCTCCAGTCGGCCCAGAATCGACAGAACTAGTCCCGAAATCGCTTGTCCTCCAGCAGCCGGTTGTTAAAGTGCCAGTACGCGGACCCCGCCCGCATGCGGAGCGGAGTGAACTCCGCCCACACCAGGCGGTGGTCCGAGCACGGCACCAGCCGCATGGAGGCCGCCGAGACGCGGGAGACGTATGCCTGCGAAATGTAGAGGCGGTCGATTCGTGACCCCCCTCCTCCAGACCTCCACGTGAAGGCGCTGGAGTCAGGATGGAGATTCCGCCAGACGTCCACCAAGTTAAGGGAGCTGATCAGTCCCTCAACTTCTCCACCGACACTTGGCCGCGCTGGGGACCAGAGCGATCCCCCCACCTCGAGGGTGCAGTTAAAATCCCCCCCGAGGATGATGCACTCGCCGCTATCAATGGAGCTCAAGAGAGCGGACACTTCTTCAAAGAAGCGCGCTTGCAACGCGCCGGGCCTGGGCGCGTACACGTTCACAAAGTGGAGCGGCACGCTACCCAGGCGAACGGTGAGGTGGAGCAAGTGGCCCGGCACGAGCTCCTTGACCCCCAAGATCTCCGGCTGAAAAGTCGGGGCCAACAAGATAGCCACCCCACTAGAAATAGGGGTGAGGTGACTCATGTAGACCCCACCCTGCCACTCCAGGAGCCAGGTGGCTTCGTCTCCCGGAACGGTGTGGGTTTCCTGCAGAAAGCTCACCGCGTATCTCCCTTCCTTCAGGACTGAGAGATTGTGAAATCTGCGGTGAGACCCCCTGCTGCCGTTGATGTTGAGGCTGGCTATGGTTATCTTCATGTCAAAGGTACTTAAAACCCGTCACCAACAGCTCACTGTGAGGAGGGAGTGGAAGTGCACCTGGCCTTCCACTCCCCCAGCAACCCATTGAGGAACACATTAAAACGGCGCCTCTCAACCAGTTTCACGTCCGCAGCGCTTGCCCGCTTTCTTCAGGGCGGCACGGACGGACTGGATGATCAGCGCCAGATTCGACCAACGGTCGAGGACCAGCTGAACTTTTTTGCGGCAACCCCTGCAAACCGCGAGGAAATCCTGGAGTTCCGCCATGGGGATGAGAGGAGATTCGGTGGAGGCACGAGGGACTCCACCACCTCACTGGCGATGGAATCAAGATCATCCTCCGTGCCCCGCACCGAATCCCCATCCTCCTCGGGTCGTCACCGCCAGCGGCCGACACATCTACCACACACTGTGGGCGGACGTCCCGGCCGTGCCAGCTGGTCCCGCCTCCGTCACGATCCCACCCCCAGGATCGATGGCGGAGGAGTCCTCTCTGGGTTCTACTGTGAAAATTGAGCCTGTGGGTACCAGCAGTTCAGGACCCCCCCACCCCCCCCCCCCCGGGCCAATGAGTGGTCCAGGGGAGACAGAAGTTCCTGACTCCGGAAATCCAGCCGGAGCCGAGACTGGAGGCGGAGAGAGGAGGCCATCTCCCGCTCCGCCAGCACCCACAGGCCCAGCAGATGGGGCAGTATTCTTAGTTATAACCGGGTCGGGTGTCTCTTGGTTGGTGGTGGACACCGGCTGGAGGGCTGACCCTCTGGGGCGTCGCCCTCCCCTTCACTCAGGGCACCCGACCCAGTAGCAGTGGCAGAATGGGCGGCGTCCTCAGGCTCCCCCACCACAAGCAGGGCCCCACTTACTCCTTCAGGAGGGGCCTCATGTTTAGTTTAGTTTAGTTTAGTTTAGAGATACAGCACTGAAACAGGCCCTTCGGCCCACCGAGTCTGTGCCGACCATCAACCACCCATTTATACTAATGCTACACTAATCCCATATTCCTACCACATCCCCACCTGTCCCTATATTTCACTGCCACCTATCTTTACTAGTGCCAATTTATAATGGA
>NW_027141126.1:1382500-1433771 GCF_036365525.1 Heterodontus francisci | reverse complement strand
TCCACCACCCCCTCCCTCCCAATCATCATACCCATCCTCCACCCCCCCACTTCATTCCCATCCACCACCCACTTCCTCCCCATCTTCATTCCCGTCGACCGCCCCCTCCCACCCCCTCTTCGTTCCCCTCCACCACCCCCACCCTCCCCCTCTTCATTCTTCTTAACCTCCCCCGCCCTCCCCTCTTCATTCCCGTCCACAACACTTCCCTCCCCCACTTCATTCCCCTACACGTTCCCGTCACTCCCCCTCTTCATTCCCCTCCAGATCCCACTCCCTCCCACTCTTCATTCTCCACAACCTTCCCCTCCCTCCCCCTCTTCTTTCTCCTCCACCACCCCCTCTCTCCCCCTCTTCATTCCCCTCCATCACCCCATCCCACCCGTCTTCATTCCCCTCCACCACCCAATCGCTCCCTCTCTTCATTCCACTCCACCACCCCCTCCCTCCCCCTCTTCTTTCTCCTCCACCACCCCCTGCCTCCCCATCTTCATTCCCCTCCACAACCCCTCCCTTCTCCTCTTCATTCCCATCCACCACCCCCTCCCTCCCTCTCTTCATTCCCTTCCACCACCTCCTCCCTCCTTCTCTTCATACCCCTCCACCTCCCCCTCCCTCACCCTCTTCATTCCCCTCCACCACCCCCTCCCTCCCAATCATCATACCAATCCTCCACCCCCCCTCCCCCTCTTCATTCTCATCCACCACACACTTCCACCCCCTCTTCATTCCCATCGACCTCCCCCTCCCACCCCCTCTTCATTCCCCTCCACCACCCCCTCCCTCCCCCTCTTCATTCTTCTTAACCTCCCCCTCCCTCCCCTCTTCAATCCCCTCCACCTCCCCCTCCCTCCCCATCTTCATTCCCCTCCACCTCACCCTCCCTCACCCACTTCTCTCTCCTCCACCTCCCGCTCCCTACCCCTCTTCATTCCCATCCACCACCCCTCCCTCCCCCTTTGCATTCCCATCCACCTCCCTGTCCCAACCCCTCTTCATTCAACTCCACCACCCCCTCCCTCCCCCTCTTCATTCCCTTCAACCTCCCCCTCCCTCCCCTCTTCATTCCCCTCCACCACACCCTCCCTCCCCCTCTTCATTCCACTCCACGTCCCCGTCCCTCCCCCTCCTCATTCCCCTCCATCACCCCATCCCACCCCTCATCATTCCCCTCCACGACCCCCTCCCTCCCTCTCTTCATTCCACTCCACGATCCCCTCCCTCCCCCTCTTCTTTCTCCTCCACCACCCCCTCCCTCCACCTCTTCATTCCCATCCACCTCCCCTCTCTGCTCCTCTTCATTTCCATCCACCACCCCCTCCCTCCTTCTCTTCATACCCCTCCACCTCCCCCTCGCTCCCCCTCATCATTCTCCTCCACCACCCCTCCCTCTCCATCTTCATTCCCCTCCACCTCCCATTCCCTCCCCCTCTTCATTCTCCTCCACCACCCGCTCCCTCACCCTCTTAATTCCCCTCCTCCACCCCCTCCCACCCCCTCTTCTTTCCCCTCCACCACCCCCACCCTCCCCCTCTTCATTCTTCTTAACCTCCCCCGCCCTCCCCTCTTCATTCCCGTCCACAACCTCTCCCTCCCCCACTTCATTCCCCTACACGTTCCCGTCACTCCCCCTCTTCATTCCCCTCCAGATCCCACTCCCTCCCACTCTTCATTCTCCACAACCTCCCCCTCCCTCCCCCTCTTCTTTCTCCTCCACCACCCCCTCTCTCCGCCTCTTCATTCCCCTCCATCACCCCATCTCACCCGTCTTCATTCCCCTCCACCACCCACTCCCTCCCTCTCTTCATTCCACTCCACCACCCCCTCCCTCCCCCTGTTCTTGCTACTCCACCACCCCCTGCCTCCCCATCTTCATTCCCCTCTACCACCACTCCCTTCTCCTCTTCATTCCCATAACCACCCCCTCCCTCCCTCTCTTCATTCCCTTCCACCAGCTCCTCCCTCCCCCTCTTCATTCCCATCCACCACCCCCTCCCTCCTTCTCTTCATTCCCCTCGACCTCATCCTCCCTCCCCTTATCATTTTCCTCCACTACCCCCTTCCTCCCCTCTTCATTCCCCTCCACCTCCCCCTGCCTCCACCTCTTCATTCCACTCCACCACACCCTCCCTTCTTCTCTTCATTCCCCTCCACCTCCGCTCCCCCTCTTCATTCTCCTCCAAGACCCCCTCACTCCCCCTCTTCATTCCCCTCCAGCTCCCCTACCTCCCTCTCTTCATTCCCCTCCACCAACCCCCTCCCTCCCTCTCTTCATTCCCCTCCAAAACCCCCTCCCTCCCAATCTTCATTTCCATCCTCCAAACCCTCCCTCCCATTCTTCATTCCTCTCCACCACCCACTCCCTCCGCATCTTCATTCACATCCACCACCCCCTCCCTCCCCCTCTTCATTCCCCACCACCACCCCCACACTCCCCCCTTCATTCCCATCCACCACCCCCTCCCTCCCCATCTTCATTCCCCTCCACAACCCCTCCCTCCCCTTCTTCTTTCCCTTCCTCCACCCCCTCCCTCCCTCACTTCATTCCCCTCCACCACCCCCTCCCTCCCCCTCTTCATTCCCCACCTCCCCCTCACTCCCCCTCCCTCCCCCTCTTCATTCCCCTCCACCACCCCCTCCCTCCGCATATTCATTCTCATCCACCACCCTCTCCCTCCCCCTCTTCATTCCCCTCCCCACTCCCTCCCCTCACCCACACCTCTCCCGCACTCCCCTCCAGCAGAACCCTCCCCACCCCAATCCACTCCCACTCCCCTCCCCCACCCCCGAACACCCTTCCTCTTCCCCACTCCATTCCCCCACTCCCTTCCCTCTCCGACCCCTCGCCTCACTCCTCTCCCCACTCCCCTCCCTCACTCCCCTCCCTCCCCAACCCTTACCCCCCAACCCTTACCCCCAACCCCTCCCTCACTCCACTCCCCACTCCCCTCCCTCACTCCCCTCCCCCAACCTCTCCCTCACTCCCCTCCCCAACTCCCCTCCCCAACACACCTCTCCCACTCCCCTCCCCCACTCTTCTGCCAATCCCACCACTCCTCCCCCACTCTGCCACACTCCCTACCCCCAACCTTTCCCACAAACCCCTCCGAACACTCCTCTCCCGCCCAACCCCCCAACCCCTCCCTCCTCTCCCCTCCCCTGCTCCCCTCCCCAATTCCCTCACCTAACCCCCAACTCTCTCCTCCCACACTCCTCTCCATCACTCCCATCTTTGCTCTCTCACTTTCCTCCTAATCTCCTTCCCAGATCTCCCTCCCCCACCCGCCTGCCACGTCCCCCACTCCCTCACTCTCATCCTCCACTCCACTCCGCACTCCCCACTCCCCTCTCCCAATCCCACTCACCCTCCCCCAATCTCACTCCCCTCCCCCAAACCCACTCACCCTCCCCCAAACCCACTCCCCTCCCCCAATCCCACTCACCATCCCCTAATCCCACTCCCCTCCCCCAATTCCACTCATCCTCCCCCTATCTCACTCACCCTCCCCCAATCGCACTCACCCTCCCCCAATCCCACTCACCCTCCCCCAATCCCACTCACCCTCTCCCACTTCACTCCCCCACTCCCCTCCCCTACCTCCCTCCCTCACCCACTTCCACACCTATCTTACCACTTCCCTCCCTTCCCCACGCCCCTCATGACTCCCCTCCCCCTTTCCACTACTCCAATTCACACATCCACTCCCCTAATCCTCCTCACTCACCTCCACCTCCCCTCTCCCATTCCTCTCTCCACTCTACTCACCCACTCCCCAGTCCCTAGCCCATTCCCCCACTCCGCTCCCCATTCCCTCCCCCCACCCCCATTCCCTTTCCCCTATCCTCCCCAACACCTCATCACCTACCCACTCCCCTCTCCTCCCCAACAACCCACCCACTTCCCCCTCCTCTCTCCTCCCCAACACCCCCTCCCCCTCAACTCCCCTACCCGACTCCCCTCTCCTCTCCCCTCCCCCTCCCCACTACCCTCCCCCATTCCCTTCCCCTCCCCTCCCCCTCCCCTCCCCCTCCCCCACTCCCCACCACCACGCCCTTCCCCCTCCCCATGCCCACTCTATTCCCCCACTCCCTTCTGTCTCCCCTTCCCCATTCCCTCTTCCCTCTTCACCTCCCCAATCCCCTCCACAACACCCACCCCCTACTTCTCATCGGCCTCCCCCACTCCCCTCCACCACTCCCATCTTTCACTACCCTCCCCAACTACCCTCCCCTACTACCCTCCACCACTACCCTACACCTCCCCCACTACCCTCCTCGAGTCCCCTTCTCCACTGCCCTGTCCACTCGCCTCCTTTCCCCACTCCACTCCCCTCTCTCCTCCCCACCACACTCTGCACACTCACTTGCGTCTCCCACTTCCCTCCCCTTCCCACTCACCTACTCACCCTCCCCTGCCCCACTCCCCTTCCCGTCCCACATCCCCCTCCTCCACTCGCCTCCCCCACTCCCTTCCCCCACTCCCCTTTCCCCTCCATCTCCCCCACTCCAAGCCCCCATTCCCCACCCCCTCCCCACTCCACCACTTTCCTCCCTGACTCCCATCCGCCACTAGACTCCCCACTCCTCTCTCCTCCCCTACACCCCTTCACTCACCACCCACTCCCCCTCACATACCCTCTCTCTCACCCTCACATCCCCTCTCCCTCCCCACAACCCTCCCTCTGCCCCACTCACCCTCCCCCACTCCCCTAACTCCCCTCCCCGTTCCCTGCACCCCATCCCACTGCCCTCCCTTATTTCCTTCCTGCTCCCCCTCTGCCACTCCCATCCCCCTCCCCGCCCTTCCCCCTCCCTCCCCACTCTATTCCCCCGCTCCCTTCCATCTCCCCTTCCCCCTTCCGCCCTACCCCCTCCCCAATCCCCTCCACAACACCCACCCCCTACTTCTCATCGGCCTCCCCCAATCCTACCGCCATTCCCATCTTTCACTACCCTCCCCCACTACCCTCACCCACTACCCTCCACCACTACACTCCACCACTACCCTACACTTCCCCCACTACCCTCCGCGAGTCCCCTTCTCCACTGCCCTGTCCACTCCACTCCTTCCCCCACTCCACTCCCCTCCCCTCCTCCTCCCCACCACACACTGCACACTCACTCCCATCTCGCACTTAACTACCCCTCCCCTGCGCAGTCCCCTCCCCCACTCCCCTCCCCAACCCCCTGCACTCCACTCCCTCACTCCCCACTCTCCTCCCTCACTCGCATCCTCCATTCCAGTTCCCACTCCTCTCTCCCCTCCCCTATACCACCCACTCACCACACTCTCCCCCTCACTCTCCCTCTCCCTCCCCACTACCCTCCCACAATCCCACTCACCCTCCCCCACTCTCCCTCCCCCGTGCCCCTTCTGCTCTGCCCTCCCCCTCCCCCTCCCCCACGCCCCATCCCCAACCCCTTCCCCCACACCTTTCCTCAGTCCCTTTAACCCTCCCCTCCCCTTCCCCCTCACGCAACACCCCCTCCTACACTCCCCAGCACCTCCCCCACTCCTCTTCTGCCTCCCTTCCCCTACCCCCAACCTCCACTCCCCTCCCCCCACTCCCCTCCCCCACTGCCCACCCCCATTCCGCTCCCCACACACCTCCCTCCTCCTCTCCCATCTCCCACTCCCCTTCCCCTCCCCCACTCCCCTCCCACACTTCCGTCCCCTATTATCCCTCCCCGAACCCCTCTCCTTCACTTCTTCACCGCTCCCCCTTCCCCTCCTTCACTCCGCTTCACCACTCCCACACTCTCCTCCCTCACTCCCATCCTCCACTCCACTCCCAACTCCACTCTCCCCTACCCTACACTTCCCACTCACCTCCTTCTGCCCTCACACTCCTTCTCCTTCCCCACTCCCATCCCCCGAATCCCACTGCCCCTCTCCCACTCACATCACCCTCCACTCCCTCACTCCCTTCTCCACTCCTGCACTCCCCTCCCCCTTTCCCCTTCTCAACTCTCCTCCCTCACTCCCATCCTTCACTCCCCTCCCCATTCCCCTCCCCCACAACCCTCACCCACTCCGCTCACCCCTCCCCCACTCCTCACTCTCCACTCCCCTCCATCACTCGCCTATCTGCCTCGCCCACTCCATCTCCCCCACTTCCCTCCACAACTCCCACTCCCTCACTCCCCTCCCGACTCCCCTCCCCACCACCCACTCCCACTCCTCTCGCACAATCCGCTCACCCCTACCCCACTCCTCACGCCCCACTTCCCTCCCCAACTCCGCACTCCTCTCTCCCCTCAATCACTACCCTCCCTAACATCTCTCCACCTCTCCCTCCCCACTCCCCTCCAGCATACCACACGCCCCTCCCCCACTCCCCACCACCTCCCCACTCCCCCACTCCCCCACTCCCCACTCCCTTCCCCCACTCCCCACTCCCCTCCCGCAAACCCCACTCCCCACTTCACTCTCCACTCCCCCCTCCCCCACTCCCCACTCGGCTCTCCCCACTCCACTCCTCACATCCGCACTCCCCTCCCCCACACCCCACTCCTCACTCCTCACTCCCCACTCCACTCCACACTCCCCCATTCCCCTCCCCCACTCCTCCACTCCCCTCCCCCACTCCCCCACTCCCCCGCTCCCCTCCCCCACTCCCCACTCTCCCACTCCCCACTCCTCACTCCCCACTCCACTCCCCACTCCTCACTCCCCTCCCCCACTCCCCTACGCACTTACCACAACCCTCCCCAACTACCCACTCCCCAATCCCCTCCCCACTCCTCTCTCCCCTCCCCCACTCCTCACTCCAATCAAATAAAACCCACTCCCCTCCCACCAACCCCAAACCCCTCACCCACACCCCACTCCCCTCACCCAATCCCCACTCCACTCCCCCACTCCCCACTCATCACTTCTCACTCCACTAACCCACTCCCCACTTCTCACTCCCCACTCAACTCCACACTCCCCCACTCCCCTCCCCCACTCCCCCACTCCCCTCTCCCACTCCTTGCTCCCCACTCCACTCCACACACCCCGACTCCTCACTCCCCACTCCCCCACTCACCTCTCCCCCACTCCCCACTCCTCACTCACCACACCACTCCCGACTCCTCACTCCCCTCCCTCTCTCCCCTCCCCCACTCACCACTCCCCCACTCCCCACTTCTCACTCACCACTCCACTCCCCACTCCTCACTCCCCTCCCCCACTCCCCTCACCCACTCCCCTCCCCCACTCACCACTCCCTTCACCAACTACCCACTCCCCAATCCCATCCCCCACTCCTTACTCCCCACCCCCACTCCCCACTCCAATCCCATAAACCCCACTCCCCTCACTCCAACCCCACTCCCCTCACCCACTCCCCACTCCCCTCCTCACTCCCCTCCCCCACACCCCACTCCTCACGACCCACTCAACTCGCCCACACCGCCTCTCCCCTCCCCCACTCCACACTCTCCCACTCCCCACTCCTCACTCCCCACTGCACTCCGCACTCCCCGACTCCTCACTCCCCACTCACCTCTCCCCCACTCCCCACTCCTCTCTCACCACTCCACACGCCACTCCTCACTCACCTCCCCCACTCCCCACTCCTCACTCCCCGCTCCACTCCCCCACTCCACACTCAACACTCCCCTTTCCCACTCCCCACTCCTCACTCCCCGCTCCACAACCCCACTCCCCTCGCACCAAACCCCACTCCACTCACCCACTCCCCACTCCCCTCACCCACTCCCCACTCCCCTCCCCCACTCCCCACCCCTCACTCCCCGCTCCACTCCCCCACTCCCCACTAACCACTTCTCACTCCAGTCCCCCACTACCCACTTCTCACTCCCCACTCAACTCCCCACTCCCCACTCCCCTCCCACACTCCCCTCCCCCACTCCCCACTCCCCCACTGCCCACTACTCACTCCCCACTCTACTCCTCACTCTCCACTCCCCTCACCCACTCCCCTCTCAGCCATCCCTTCCACAACATCACTCCCCACTCCTCACTCCACTCCCCGCTCCCCATTCCTCTCTCCCCACATCACTCCCCACTACCCCACTGCCCACTCCTCACTCCCAACTTCACTCTCCCCTCCCTACTCCTCATTCACGTCACGCACTCACCACTCCCCTCCCCCACCCCCCACTCCCCACTCTACAATCCCCTCCCCGACTCCTCACTCCCCTCCCCCACTCCACACTCCCAACCCGCACATCACACTCCCCTCCATCACTCACGTCCCCCACCCCTCCCCCACTCCTCGCAACACTCCTCCACAGCCCACTCCACTCCCCCACTCCCCACTTCCCTCCCCAGTCCTCACTCCACTCCCCGCTCCCCCACTCGCCTTCCCGACTCAATTCCCCCACTCCCCACTCCCCTATCCCGATCTACACTCCCGTCCCACACTCCCCTCTCCCACTCTCCACTCCTGTCCCCACTCCCCTCTCCCCACACCCCACTCATCTCCCCCACTCCCCTCCCCCACTTCCCTCCCCCACTCCTCTTGCCTTCCTTCCCTCTCCCCACAACCACACCCACACCCAATCCTTTCCCCACTCTCACTCCTGCGCTCCCAACTCACCTCCCCACTCCCTCACCCCCACTCCCCCTCCTCAATCACCTCCCAACTCACCTCCCCACTCCCCCACCCCCACTCCTCCTCCTCACTCCCCTCCCGCACTCTCCACGCCCCTCCCCCACACCCACACCCCACACCCCCTCCTCACACCCCTCCCGCACCCCCCACTCCCTTCCCCGACTCCCTTCCCCCACTCCCCTCCCACACTCCACTCCCCCACTCCCCTCAATCACTCCCCACTCCAGTTTCACTTCTGCCCTCCTCCACTCCCCTCCCCTCCCCCAATCCCCTCCCCCACTCCCCACTCACCTCCTCCAATCCCCACTCCTCACTCCCCACTCACCTACAACACACTCCAACTCCCCTCCCCAACTCCCCATTCCACCACCCCTCTCACTCCCCACTCCCCTCCTCTTATCCGCCCTCCACGCCTCCACTCCCAACTCACCTCCCCCACTCGCCTCCTCTCCCCTCCCCTCCCCCACTCCCCACTCCTGACTCAATTCCCCCACTTCCCACTCTCCACTCCCATCCCCCAATCCCCAATCCCATACACCCCTCCCCCACTCCTTTCACAACTCCACTTCCCACTCCCCTATGCCTCACCCCTCCTCCACTCACCACGACCTCTCCCCTCCACTCCCCTCCCCTCTCCCCTCCCCCACTCCACTTCCAACTCCCCTATTCATCCCCCCTCCCCCACTCCCCTCGCCTCTCGCCTCCTTTCCCCTCTCCACTCTTCTTCCCACTTCGCCCCCCACTCCCCTCCCCCTCTCCCCTCCTCTCCCATCCCCCACTCCCCTCCCCCGCTCCCCTCCCCCTCTCCCCTCCACTCCCCTCTCCACTCCTCTTCCCACTTCGCTCCCCCACTCCCCTCTCTCCACTCCTCACTCAAACTCCCCTTTGCCACATGTCTGGATTGAATTGGCTCTTTCCTGGTGTGTGAGTTATACTCATGACCACTCCAGCTGGTATTAATAGTGGTCTAGTTTGAATTGGCTCTTTCCTGGTGTGTGAGTTGGATTCAGTACCACTCCAGCTGGTATTAATAGTGGGCTGGTTTGAATTGGTTCTTTCCTGGTGTGTGAGTGGGACTCAGTACCACTCCAGCTGGTATTAACTATGGTCTGGGTAGAATTGGCTCATTCCTGGTGTGTGAGTGAGGCTCAGTACCACTCCAGCTGGTATTAATAATGGTATGGGTAGAATTGGCTCATTCCTGGTGTGTGAGTGGGGCTCAGTACCACTCCAGCTGGTATTAATAGAGGTCTGGATTGAATTGGCACTTTCCTGGTGTGTGAGTGGGACTCAGTACCACTCCAGCTGGTATTAATAGTGGGCTGGTTTGAATTGGTTCTTTCCTGGTGTGTGAGTGGGACTCAGTACCACTCCAGCTGGTATTAACTATGGTCTGGGTAGAATTGGCTCATTCCTGGTGTGTGAGTGAGGCTCAGTACCACTCCAGCTGGTATTAATAGAGGTCTGGATTGAATTGGCACTTTCCTGGTGTGTGAGTGGGACTCAGTACCACTCCAGCTGGTATTAATAGTGGGCTGGTTTGAATTGGTTCTTTCCTGGTGTGTGAGTGGGACTCAGTACCACTCCAGCTGGTATTAATAATGGTATGGGTAGAATTGGCTCATTCCTGGTGTGTGAGTGGCGTTCTGTACCACTCCAGCTGTATCAATAGAGGTCTGGATTGAATTTGCTCTTTCCTGGTGGGTGAGTGGGGCTCAGTACCACTCCAGCAGCTATTAATAGAGGCCTGGATTGAGTTAGCCACTTCCTGGTGTGTGAGCGGGGCTTAGTTCCACTCCTTCTGCTATTAATGGAGACCTGGATTGAATTGGCTCTATTTTGGTGAGTGAGTGGGGCTCAGAACCACTCCAGCTGGTATTAAAAGAGAACTGGATTGAATTGGCACTTTCTGGTGTGTGAGTGGGACTCAGTACCAATCCAGCTGGTATTAAAAGAGGCCTGAATTGAATAGTCTCTTTCCTGGTGTGTGAGTGGGACTCAGTCACACTCCAGCTGGTATTAATAGAGCTCTGGATTGAATTGGCTCTTTCCTGGTGTGTGAGTGGGACTCAGTACCACTCCAGCTGATATTAATAGAAGCCTGGCCATAATTCGCTCTTTCTAGTGTTTGTGTGGTACTCAGTGCCAGCACAGCCGGTGTTAATAGAGTCCTGGAATGAACTCTCTATTGTCTGCTGTGTGAGTGGGACTCAGTACCACTCCAGCTGCTATTAATAGAGATCTGGATTGAATTGGAGCTTTCCCGGTGTTTGTTTGGGGCTCAGTACCACTCCTACTGGTATTAATAGAGGCCTGGAATGAACTGTCACTTTCCTGCTGTGTGAGTGGGACTCAGTCGCACTTCAGCTGGTATTATAGATGTCTGGATTGAATTGGCTCTTTCTGGTGTGTAAGTAGGACTCAATGTCACTCCAGCTGATATTTATAGATGTTTGGAATGAACTGTCCCTTTCCTGGTGTGTGAGTGGGACACAGTGCCAGTACGCCCATTGTCAATAGAGTCCTGGAATGAACTGTCTCTTCTCTGCTGTGTGAGTGGGATTCAGTCCCACTCCAATTGTTATTAATGGAGGCCTGCATTGAATTGGCTCTTTCCTGGTGTGTGAGTAGACTCAGTACCAAACCAGCTGGAATTAATAAAGGCCTGATTGAATTGGCTCTCACTGTTGTGTGTGTGGGACTCAGTACCACTCCAGCTGGTATGAATAGAGGCCTGGATTGAATTGGCTCTTTATGGTGTGTGAGCAGAACTCAGTACCACTCCAGCTGGTATGAATAGAGGCCTGGATTGAATTGGCTCTTTCCTGGTGTGTGAGTGGTGCTCAGTAGCACTCCAGCTGGTATGAATAGAGGCCTGGATTGACTTGGCTCTTTCCTGGTTTGTGAGTGGGGCTCAGTACCACTCCAGCTGGTATTAAAAGAGAACTGGATTGAATTGGCACTTTCTGGTGTGTGAGTGGGACTCAGTACCAATCCAGCTGGCATTAAAAGAGGCCTGAATTGAATAGTCTCTTTCCTGGTGTGTGAGTGGGACTCAGTCACACTCCAGCTGGTATTAATAGAGCTCTGGATTGAATTGGCTCTTTCCTGGTGTGTGAGTGGGACTCAGTACCACTCCAGCTGATATTAATAGAAGCCTGGCCATAATTCGCTCTTTCTAGTGTTTGTGTGGTACTCAGTGCCAGCACAGCCGGTGTTAATAGAGTCCTGGAATGAACTCTCTATTGTCTGCTGTGTGAGTGGGACTCAGTACCACTCCAGCTGCTATTAATAGAGATCTGGATTGAATTGGAGCTTTCCCGGTGTTTGTTTGGGGCTCAGTACCACTCCTACTGGTATTAATAGAGGCCTGGAATGAACTGTCACTTTCCTGCTGTGTGAGTGGGACTCAGTCGCACTTCAGCTGGTATTATAGATGTCTGGATTGAATTGGCTCTTTCTGGTGTGTAAGTGGGACTCAATGTCACTCCAGCTGATATTTATAGATGTTTGGAATGAACTGTCCCTTTCCTGGTGTGTGAGTGGGACACAGTGCCAGTACGCCCATTGTCAATAGAGTCCTGGAATGAACTGCCTCTTCTCTGCTGTGTGAGTGGGATTCAGTCCCACTCCAATTGTTATTAATGGAGGCCTGCATTGAATTGGCTCTTTCCTGGTGTGTGTAAGTGAGACTCAGTACCAAACCAGCTGGAATTAATAAAGGCCTGATTGAATTGGCTCTCACTGTTGTGTGTGTGGGACTCAGTACCACTCCAGCTGGTATGAATAGAGGCCTGGATTGAATTGGCTCTTTATGGTGTGTGAGTAGAACTCAGTACCACTCCAGCTGGTATGAATAGAGGCCTGGATTGAATTGGCTCTTTCCTGGTGTGTGAGTGGTGCTCAGTAGCACTCCAGCTGGTATGAATAGAGGCCTGGATTGACTTGGCTCTTTCCTGGTTAGTGAGTGGGGCTCAGTACCACTTCAGCTGGCATTAATAGATGTCTGGATTGAATTGGCTCTTTCCTGGTTTGTAAGTGGGGTTGAGTACCACTCCAGCTGGCATTAATAGAGGTCTGGATAGAAGTGGCTCCGTGCTGGTGTGTGAGTGGGGCTCAGTACCATTCCAGCTGGTATTAATAGAGGTCTGGATGGAATTGGCTCTTTCTGGTGTGTGAGTGGGACTCAATACCACTCCAGCTGGTATGAATAGAGGCCTGGATTGAATTGTCTCTTTCCTGGTGTGTGAGTGGGGTTCAGTACCATTCCAGCTGGTATTAATAGAGGTCTGGATTGAATTGGCTCTTTCTGGTGTATGAGTGGGGCTCAGTACCATTCCAGCTGGTATTAATGGAAGCCTGGATTGAATCGGCACTTTCCTGGTGTGTGTGTGGGACTCAGTACATCTCCAGCAGCTATTAATAGAGGCCTGGATTGAGTTAGCCACTTCCTGGTGTGTGAGCGGTGCTTCGGTCCACTTCTTCTGCTATTAATAGAGACCTGGATTGAATTGGCTCTATTTTGGTGAGTGATTGGGGCTTAGTGCCACTCCTGCTGTTATTAAAAGAGGCCTGCATTGAATTGTCTCTTTCCTGGTGTGTGAGTGGGGCTCAGAACCATTCCAGCTGGTATTAAAAGAGGCCTGAACTGAATTGTCTCTTTCCTGGTGTGTGAGTGGGACTCAGTCACACTCCAGCTGGTATTAATAGAGCTCTGGATTGAATTGGCTCTTTCCTGGTGTGTGAGTGGGACTCAGTATCACTCCAGCTGGTATTAATAGAGACCTGGATTGAATTGGATCTTTCCCGGTGTTTGTGTGGGGTTCAGTACCACACCTACTGGTATTAATAGTGGCCTGGAATGAACTGTCCCTTTCCTGCTGTGTGGGTGGTACTCAGTCGCACTTCAACTGGTATTATAGATGTCTGGATTGAATTGGCTCTTTCATGGCGTGTGAGTGGGAGTTAATTCCACTCCAGCTGGTATTAATAGAGGCCTGGAATGAATTGGCTCTTTCAAGTGTGCAAGTGGGACTCAATGTCACTCCAGCTTATATTTATAGATGTTTGGAACGAACTGTCCCTTTCCTGGTGTGTGAGTGGGACACAGTGCCAGTACACCCGGTGTTGATAGAGTCCTGGAATGAACTGTCTCTTCTCTGCTGTGTGAGTGGGATTCAGTCCCACTCCAAATGTTATTAATAGAGGCCTGCATTGAATTGGTCCTTTCTGGTGTGTGAGTGGGAGTTAATTCCACTCCAGCTGGTATTAATAGAGGCCTGGATTGAATTGGCTCTTTCCTTGTGTGTGAGTGGGACTCAGTCCCACTCCAGCTGGTATTAATAGAACCCTGGATTGAATTGGCTCTATTTTGGTGAGTGATTGGGGCTTAGTGCCACTCCTGCTGGTATTAAAAGAGGCCTGCATTGAATTGTCTCTTTCCTGGTGTGTGAGTGGGGCTCAGAACCATTCCAGCTGGTATTAAAAGAGGCCTGAACTGAATTGTCTCTTTCCTGGTGTGTGAGTGGGACTCAGTCACACTCCAGCTGGTATTAATAGAGCTCTGGATTGAATTGGCTCTTTCCTGGTGTGTGAGTGGGACTCAGTATCACTCCAGCTGGTATTGATAGAGACCTGGATTGAATTGGATCTTTCCCGGTGTTTGTGTGGGGTTCAGTACCACACCTACTGGTATTAATAGTGGCCTGGAATGAACTGTCCCTTTCCTGCTGTGTGGGTGGTACTCAGTCGCACTTCAACTGGTATTATAGATGTCTGGATTGAATTGGCTCTTTCATGGCGTGTGAGTGGGAGTTAATTCCACTCCAGCTGGTATTAATAGAGGCCTGGAATGAATTGGCTCTTTCAAGTGTGCAAGTGGGACTCAATGTCACTCCAGCTTATATTTATAGATGTTTGGAACGAACTGTCCCTTTCCTGGTGTGTGAGTGGGACACAGTGCCAGTACACCCGGTGTTGATAGAGTCCTGGAATGAACTGTCTCTTCTCTGCTGTGTGAGTGGGATTCAGTCCCACTCCAAATGTTATTAATAGAGGCCTGCATTGAATTGGTACTTTCTGGTGTGTGAGTGGGAGTTAATTCCACTCCAGCTGGTATTAATAGAGGCCTGGATTGAATTGGCTCTTTCCTTGTGTGTGAGTGGGACTCAGTCCCACTCCAGCTGGTATTAATAGAACCCTGGATTGAATTGGCTCTTTCCTTGTGTGTGAGTGGGAATCAGTCCCACTCCAGCTGATATTAATAGAACCCTGGATTGAATTGGCTCTTTCCTGGTGTGTGAGTGGTACTCAGTACCACTCCAGCTGGTCGGAATAGAGGCCTGGATTGAATTGGCTCTTTCCTGGTGTTTGAGTGGTGCTCAGTACCACTCCGGCTGGTATTAATCGAGGCGTGGATTGAATTGGCTCTTTCCTGGAGTGTGAGTGGGGCTCAGCACCACTCCAGCTGGCATTCATAGAGGTCTGGATTGAATTGCCTCTTTCCTGGTTTGTGAGTGGGGTTCTGTATGACTCCAGCTGTTATTAATAGAGGCCTGGAAAGAATTGGCACCATCCTGGTGTGTCAGTGGGGCTCAGTACCATTCCAGCTGGTATTAATAGAGTTCTGGATGGAATTGGCTCTTTCTGGTGTGTGAGTGGGACTCAGTGCCACTCCAGCTGGTATGAATAGAGACCTGGATTGGATTGGATCTTTCCTGGTGTGTGAGTGGGACTCAGTACCACTCCAGCAGGCATTAATAGAGGTCTGGATTGAATTGGCTCTTTCCTTGTTGTGAGAGGGTTTCAGTACCACTCCGGCAGGCATTAATAGAGGTCTGGATTGAATTGGCTCTTTCCTGGTGTGTGAGTGGGGCTCAGTACCACTCCAGCTGGTAGTTATAGAGGCCTGGATTGAATTGGCTCTTTCCTGGTGTGTGAGTGGGACTCAGTACAACTCCAGCTGGTATGAATAGAGGCCTGGATTGATTTGGATCTTTCCTGGTGTGTGAGTGGGACTCAGTACCACTCCAGCAGGCATTAATAGAGGTCTGGATTGAATTGGCTCTTTCCTTGTTGTGAGAGGGTTTCAGTACCACTCCGGCAGGCATTAATAGAGGTCTGGATTGAATTGGCTCTATCCTGGTTGTGAGTGGGGTTCAGTACCACTCCAGCTGGTATTAATAGAGGTCTCGATAGAATTGGCTCCATTCTGGTGTGTGAGTGAGGCTCAGTACCAATCCAGCTGGTATTAATAGAGACCTGGATTGAATTGACTCTTTCCTGGTGTGTGAGTGGGACTCCGTACCAATCCAGCTGGTATTAATAGAGACCTGGATTGAATTGGCTCTTTCCTGGTATGTGGGTGCGACTCTGTGCCACTCGAGCTGGTATGAATAGGGGCCTGGATTGAATTGGCTCTTCCCTGGTGTGTGATTGGGCCTCAGTACCACTCCAGCTGGTCTTAATAGAGGCCTGGATTGAATTGGCTCTTTCCTGGTTGTGAGTGGGACTCAGTACCACTCCAGCTGGTTTTAATAGAGGCCCGGTCTCAATTGTCTCTTTCCTGGTCTGTAAGTGGGACTCAGTACCACTCCAGCTGGTATTAATAGAAGCCTCGATTGAATTGCCTCTTTCCTGGTGAGTGAGTGGGGCTCAGTACCACTTCAGCTGCTGTTAATAGAGGTCTGGAATGAATTGGCTCTTTCCAGGTGTGTGAGTGAGACTCACTACCACGCCAGCTGGTATTAATAGAATCCTGGATTGAATTGGCTCCTTCCTGGTGAGTGAGTGGGGCTCAGTACCACTCCAGTCGCTATAAATAGAGGCCTGGATTGAAATTGCTCTTCCCTGGTGCATGAGTGCGGCTCAGTACCACTCCAGCTGGTATTAATAGAGGCCTGGTTTAAATTGACTCTTTCTGGTGTGTGAGTGGGACTCAGTTCCACTCCAGCTGCTGTGAATGAAGGTCTGGAATGACTTGGCTCTTTCCTGGTGTTTCAGGGAGACTCAGTACCACTCCAGCTGGTATTAATAGAGGCCTGGATTGAAATGGCTCTTCTCTGGTGTGTGAGTGGGACTCAGTACCACTCCAGCTGGTTTTAATAGAGGCCTGGTTTAACTTCACTCTTTCTGGTATGTGAGTGGGACTCAGTTCCACTCCAACTGGTATTAATAGAGGTCTGGCTTGAATTGGCACTTTTCTGGTGTGTGACTGGGACGCAGTTCCACTCCAGCTGGTATTAATAGAGGTCTGGATTGAATTGGCACTTTCCTGCTGTGTGAGTGGGACTCAGTTCCACTCCAGCTGGTATTAATACAGGCCTGGTTTGAATTGACTCTTTCCTGGTGTGTGAGGGGGGCTCAGTCCCACTCCAGTCGCTATTAATGGAGGCCTGGATTGAATTGGCTCCTTCCTGGTGAGTGAGTGGGGCTCAGTACCACTTCAGCTGCTGTTAATAGAGGTCTGGAATGAATTGGCTCTTTCCTGGTGTTTCAGTGAGACTCAGTACAACTCCAGCTGGTTTCAAGAGAAACCTGGTTTGAATTGACTCTTTCCTGGTGTGTGAGTGAGACTCAGTACCACTCCAGCTGGTATTAAATGAAACCTGGATTGAATTGCCTCTATCCTGGCGTGTGAGTGGGGCTCAGTACCAAAACAGCTGGTATTAATAGAGGCCTGGTTTCAATTGTCTCTTTCCTGGTGTGTAAGTGGGACTCAGTACCACTCCAGCTGGTATTAATAGAGGCCTGGTTACAATTGTCTCTTTCCCGGTGTGTGAGTGGGGCTCTGTCCCACTCCAGCTGGTATTAAGAGTTCTGGATTGAATTGGCTCTTTCCTGGTATGTGAGTGGGGCTCAGTCCCAATCCAGCTGGTATTAAATGATACCTGGATTGAATTGCCTCTATCCTGGCGTGTGAGTGGGACTCAGCACCACTCCAGCTTGTATTTAAAGAGATCTGGATTGAATTGGCTCTTTCCTGGTGGGTGAGTGAGACTCAGTACCACTCCAGCTGGTATTAATAGAGGCCTGGTTTCAATTGTCTATTTCCTGGTGTGTAAGTGGGACTCAGTACCACTCCAGCTGGTATTAATAGAGATCTGGATTGAATTGCCTCTTTCTGGTGTGTGAGTGGTGCTCAGTACCACTCCAGCTGTTATGAATAGAGGCCTGGATTGAATTGGCTCTTTCCTGGTCTGTGAGTGGGACTCAGTACCACTCCAATCGCTATAAATAGAGGCCTGGATTGAAATGCCTCTTCCATGGTGTTTGAGTGAGACTCAGTACAACTCCAGCTGGTATTAATAGAGGCCTGGTTTGAATTGTCTCTTTCCTGGTGTGTGAATGTGTCTCAGTTCCACTCCAGCTGGTATTAATAGAGGCCTGGTTTGAATTGACTCTTTCCTGCTGTGTGAGTGGGTCTCAGTTCCACTCCAGCTGATATTAAGAGGTCTGGATTGAATTGACTCTTTCTGGTGTTTGAGTGAGACTCAGTACAACTCCAGCTGGTTTCAAGAGAAACCTGGTTTAAATTGACACTTTCCTGGGTGTGAGTTGCACTCAGTACCTCTCCAGCTGGTATTAATAGAGGCCTGGTTTGAATCGACTCTTTCCTGGTGTGTGAGTGGGGCTCAGTCCCACTCCAGTCGCTATAAATAGAGGCCTGGATTGAAATGGCTCTTCCTTGGTGTGTGAGTGGGGCTCAGTACCACTCCAGCTGGTATTAATAGAGGCCTGGTTTGAATTGACTCTTTCCTGGTGTGTGAGCGTGGCTCAGTACCACTCCAGCTGGTATTAATAGAGGCCTGGTTTGAATTGACTCTTTCCTGGTGTGTGAGCGGGGCTCAGTACCACTGCAGCTGGTATAAATAGAGGCCTGGTTTGAATTGACTCTTTCCTAGTGTGTGAGTGGGACTCAGTTCCTCTCCAGCTAGTATTAATAGAGGCATGGTTTGAATTGACTCTTTCCTGGTGTGTGAGTGGGGCTCAGTACCACTCCAGCCGGTATTAATAAAGGCCTGGATTGAATTGTCTCTGTCCTGGTGTGTGAGTGGGACCCAGTATCACTCCAGCTGGTATTATTCGAGGTCTGAATTGATTTGGCTCTTTCCTGGTGTGTGAGTTGGACTCAGTCCCACTCCAGCTGGTATTAATAGAAGCCTGGATTGAATTGCCTCTTTGCAGGTGTGTGAGTGGGACTCAGTACCACTCCAGCTGGTATTAATAGAAGCCTGGATTGAATTGCCTCTTTCCTGGTGTGTGAGTGGGACACTGTACCACTCCAGCTGGTATTAATAGAAACCTGGATTGTCTCCTTCCTGATGAGTGAGTGGGGCTCAGTACCACGTCAGCTGCTGTTAATAGAGGTTTGGAATGAATTCGCACTTTCCTGGTGTTTCTGTGAGACTCAGTACCACTCCAGCTGGTTTCAAGCGAAACCTGGTTTCAATTGGCACTTTCCTGGTGTGCGAGTGGGACTCAGTACCACTCCAGTCGCTATAAATGGAGGCCTGGATTGAAATGGCTCTTTCCTGGTGTGTGAGTGGGGCTCAGTACCTCACCAGCTGGTATTAATAGAGGCCTGGTTTGAATTGACTCTTTCCTGGTGTGTGAGTGGGGCTCAGTCCCACTCCAGTCGCTATAAATCGAGGCCTGGATTGAAATGGCTCTTCCCTGGTGTGTGAGTGGGGCTCAGTACAACTCCAGCTGGTATTAATAGAGGCCTGGTTTGAATTGACTCTTTCCTGGGTGTGAGTGGGACTCAGTTCCACTTCAGCTGGTATGAAAAGGGGCCTGGTTTGAATTGACTCTTTCTGGTGTGTGAGTGGAACTCAGTTCCACTCCAGCAGGTATTAATAGAAGTCGGGATTGAATTGGCACTTTCCTGGTGTGTGAGTGGGGCTCTGTTCCACGCCAGCTGGTTTTAATGGCGGCCTGGTTTGAATCGAATCTTTCCTGGTGTGTGAGTGAGACTCAGTTCCACTCCAGCTGGTATTAATAGAGGCCTGGCTTAAAATTGACTCTTTCTGGGTGTGAGCAGGACTCAGTTCCACTCCAGCTGGAATTAATAGAGGTCTGGATTGAATTGACTCTTTCCTGGTGCGTGAGTGGGGCTCACTCCCAATCCAGTCGCTATTAATGGAGGCCTGGATTGAAATGGCTCTTCCCTGGTGTGTGAGTGGGCTAAGTAACACTCCAGCTGGTATTAATAGAAACTTGGATTGGATTGCCTCTTTCCTGGCGTGTGAGTGGGACTCAGTAACACTCCAGCTGGTAATAATAGAAATTTGGTTTCAATTGGCACATTCCTGGTGTGTGAGTGGGACTCAGTTCCACTCCAGCTGGTATTAATAGAGGCATGGTTTGAATTGACTCTTTCCTGGTGTGTGAGAGGGGCTCAGTACCTCACCAGCCGGTATCAATAGAGGCCTGGATTGAATTGGCTCTGTCCTGGTGCGTGAGTGGGGCTCAGTACCACTCCAGCTGCTATTATTCGAGGTCTGGATTGATTTGGCTCTTTCCAGGTGTGTGAGTTGGACTCAGTCCCACTCCGGCTGGTATTAATAGAAGCCTGGATTGAATTGACTCTTTCCTGGTGCGTGAGTGGGGCTCAGTCCCAATCCAGTCGCTATTAATAGAGGCCTGGATTGAAATGGCGTTTCCCTGGTGTGTGAGTGGGACTCAGTAACACTCCAGCTGGTAATAATAGAAATTTGGCTTCAATTGGCACATTCCTGGTGTGTGAGTGGGACTCAGTTCCACTCCAGCTTGTATTAATAAAGGCATTGTTTGAATTGACTCTTTCCTGGTGTGTGAGAGGGGCTCAGTACCACTCCAGCCGGTCTTAATAGAGGCCTGGATTGACTTGTCTCTGTCCTGGTGTGTGAGTGGGGCTCAGTACCACTCCAGCTGCTATTATTCGAGGTCTGGATTGATTTGGCTCTTTCCTGGTGTGTGAGTTGGACTCAGTCCCACTCCGGCTGGTATTAATAGAAGCCTGGATTGAATTGCCTCTTTCCTGGTGTGTGAGTGGGACTCAGTACCACTTCAGCTGCTGTTAATAGAAGCCTGGATTGAATTGGCTCCTTCCTGGTGTGTGAGTGGGACTCAGTACCACTCCAGCTGGTATTAATAGAAACCTGGATTGAATTGGCTCCTTCCTGGTGTGTGAGTGGGACTCAGTTCCACTCCAGCTGGTATTAATAGAGGCCTGGTTTAAATTGACTCTTTCCGGTGTGTGAGTGGGACTCAGTTCCACTCCAGCTGCTATTAATAGAGACATGGATTGAACTATCTCTTTCCTTGTGTGTGAGTGGGACTCAGTTCCACTCCAGCTGGTATTAATAGAAACCTGGATTGAATTTTCTCCTTCCTGATGAGTGAGTGTGGCTCAGTACCATTTCAGCTGCTGTTAACAGAGGTTTGGAATGAATTCGCTCTTTCCTGGTGTTTCAGTGAGACTCAGTACCACTCCAGCTGGTTTCAAGAGAAACCTGGTTTGAATTGACTCTTTCCTTGTACGTGACTGAGACTCAGTACCACTCCAGCTGGGAATAATAGCATTTTGGTTTCAATTGGCACTTTCCCGGTGTGTGAGTGGGACTCAGTACCTCACCAGCTGGTATTAATAGAGGCCGGGTTTGAATTGACACTTTCCTGGTGTGTGAGTGGGGCTCAGTCCCATTCCAGTCGCTATAAATGGAGGCCTGGATTGAAAAGGCTCTTCCCTGGTGTGTGAGTGGGGCTCAGTACCACTCCAGCTGGTATTAATAGAGGCCTGGTTTGAATTGACTCTTTCCTGGTGTGTGAGTGGGACTCAGTTCCACTCCAGCAGGTAGTAATAGAGGCCTGGATTAAATTGACACTTTCCCGGTGTGTGAGTGGGACACAGTTCCACTCCAGCTGATATTAATAGAGGCCGGTTTTGAATTGACTCTTTCCTGGTGTGTGAGTGGGGCTCAGTCCCACTCCAGCTGTTATTAAGAGGTCTGGATTGAATTGACTCTTGCTGGTGTGTGAGTGGGACTCAGTTCCACTCCAGCTTGTATTAATAGAGGTCTGGATTGAATTGGCACTTTCCTGGTGTGTGAGTGGGACTCAGTTCCACTCCAGCTCGTATTAATAGAGGTCTGGATTGAATTGGCACTTTCCTGGTGTGTGAGTGGGACTCAGTTCCACTCCAGCTGGTATGAATAGAGGCCTGGATTGAATTGTCTCTTTCCTGGTGTGTGAGTGGGGTTCAGTACCATTCCAGCTGGTATTAATAGAGGTCTGGATTGAATTGGCTCTTTCTGGTGTATGAGTGGGGCTCAGTACCATTCCAGCTGGTATTAATGGAAGCCTGGATTGAATCGGCACTTTCCTGGTGTGTGTGTGGGACTCAGTACATCTCCAGCAGCTATTAATAGAGGCCTGGATTGAGTTAGCCACTTCCTGGTGTGTGAGCGGTGCTTCGGTCCACTTCTTCTGCTATTAATAGAGACCTGGATTGAATTGGCTCTATTTTGGTGAGTGATTGGGGCTTAGTGCCACTCCTGCTGTTATTAAAAGAGGCCTGCATTGAATTGTCTCTTTCCTGGTGTGTGAGTGGGGCTCAGAACCATTCCAGCTGGTATTAAAAGAGGCCTGAACTGAATTGTCTCTTTCCTGGTGTGTGAGTGGGACTCAGTCACACTCCAGCTGGTATTAATAGAGCTCTGGATTGAATTGGCTCTTTCCTGGTGTGTGAGTGGGACTCAGTATCACTCCAGCTGGTATTAATAGAGACCTGGATTGAATTGGATCTTTCCCGGTGTTTGTGTGGGGTTCAGTACCACACCTACTGGTATTAATAGTGGCCTGGAATGAACTGTCCCTTTCCTGCTGTGTGGGTGGTACTCAGTCGCACTTCAACTGGTATTATAGATGTCTGGATTGAATTGGCTCTTTCATGGCGTGTGAGTGGGAGTTAATTCCACTCCAGCTGGTATTAATAGAGGCCTGGAATGAATTGGCTCTTTCAAGTGTGCAAGTGGGACTCAATGTCACTCCAGCTTATATTTATAGATGTTTGGAACGAACTGTCCCTTTCCTGGTGTGTGAGTGGGACACAGTGCCAGTACACCCGGTGTTGATAGAGTCCTGGAATGAACTGTCTCTTCTCTGCTGTGTGAGTGGGATTCAGTCCCACTCCAAATGTTATTAATAGAGGCCTGCATTGAATTGGTACTTTCTGGTGTGTGAGTGGGAGTTAATTCCACTCCAGCTGGTATTAATAGAGGCCTGGATTGAATTGGCTCTTTCCTTGTGTGTGAGTGGGACTCAGTCCCACTCCAGCTGGTATTAATAGAACCCTGGATTGAATTGGCTCTTTCCTTGTGTGTGAGTGGGAATCAGTCCCACTCCAGCTGATATTAATAGAACCCTGGATTGAATTGGCTCTTTCCTGGTGTGTGAGTGGTACTCAGTACCACTCCAGCTGGTCGGAATAGAGGCCTGGATTGAATTGGCTCTTTCCTGGTGTTTGAGTGGTGCTCAGTACCACTCCGGCTGGTATTAATCGAGGCGTGGATTGAATTGGCTCTTTCCTGGAGTGTGAGTGGGGCTCAGCACCACTCCAGCTGGCATTCATAGAGGTCTGGATTGAATTGCCTCTTTCCTGGTTTGTGAGTGGGGTTCTGTATGACTCCAGCTGTTATTAATAGAGGCCTGGAAAGAATTGGCACCATCCTGGTGTGTCAGTGGGGCTCAGTACCATTCCAGCTGGTATTAATAGAGTTCTGGATGGAATTGGCTCTTTCTGGTGTGTGAGTGGGACTCAGTGCCACTCCAGCTGGTATGAATAGAGACCTGGATTGGATTGGATCTTTCCTGGTGTGTGAGTGGGACTCAGTACCACTCCAGCAGGCATTAATAGAGGTCTGGATTGAATTGGCTCTTTCCTTGTTGTGAGAGGGTTTCAGTACCACTCCGGCAGGCATTAATAGAGGTCTGGATTGAATTGGCTCTTTCCTGGTGTGTGAGTGGGGCTCAGTACCACTCCAGCTGGTAGTTATAGAGGCCTGGATTGAATTGGCTCTTTCCTGGTGTGTGAGTGGGACTCAGTACAACTCCAGCTGGTATGAATAGAGGCCTGGATTGATTTGGATCTTTCCTGGTGTGTGAGTGGGACTCAGTACCACTCCAGCAGGCATTAATAGAGGTCTGGATTGAATTGGCTCTTTCCTTGTTGTGAGAGGGTTTCAGTACCACTCCGGCAGGCATTAATAGAGGTCTGGATTGAATTGGCTCTATCCTGGTTGTGAGTGGGGTTCAGTACCACTCCAGCTGGTATTAATAGAGGTCTCGATAGAATTGGCTCCATTCTGGTGTGTGAGTGAGGCTCAGTACCAATCCAGCTGGTATTAATAGAGACCTGGATTGAATTGACTCTTTCCTGGTGTGTGAGTGGGACTCAGTACCAATCCAGCTGGTATTAATAGAGACCTGGATTGAATTGGCTCTTTCCTGGTATGTGGGTGCGACTCTGTGCCACTCGAGCTGGTATGAATAGGGGCCTGGATTGAATTGGCTCTTCCCTGGTGTGTGATTGGGCCTCAGTACCACTCCAGCTGGTCTTAATAGAGGCCTGGATTGAATTGGCTCTTTCCTGGTTGTGAGTGGGACTCAGTACCACTCCAGCTGGTTTTAATAGAGGCCCGGTCTCAATTGTCTCTTTCCTGGTCTGTAAGTGGGACTCAGTACCACTCCAGCTGGTATTAATAGAAGCCTCGATTGAATTGCCTCTTTCCTGGTGAGTGAGTGGGGCTCAGTACCACTTCAGCTGCTGTTAATAGAGGTCTGGAATGAATTGGCTCTTTCCAGGTGTGTGAGTGAGACTCACTACCACGCCAGCTGGTATTAATAGAATCCTGGATTGAATTGGCTCCTTCCTGGTGAGTGAGTGGGGCTCAGTACCACTCCAGTCGCTATAAATAGAGGCCTGGATTGAAATTGCTCTTCCCTGGTGCATGAGTGCGGCTCAGTACCACTCCAGCTGGTATTAATAGAGGCCTGGTTTAAATTGACTCTTTCTGGTGTGTGAGTGGGACTCAGTTCCACTCCAGCTGCTGTGAATGAAGGTCTGGAATGACTTGGCTCTTTCCTGGTGTTTCAGGGAGACTCAGTACCACTCCAGCTGGTATTAATAGAGGCCTGGATTGAAATGGCTCTTCTCTGGTGTGTGAGTGGGACTCAGTACCACTCCAGCTGGTTTTAATAGAGGCCTGGTTTAACTTCACTCTTTCTGGTATGTGAGTGGGACTCAGTTCCACTCCAACTGGTATTAATAGAGGTCTGGCTTGAATTGGCACTTTTCTGGTGTGTGACTGGGACGCAGTTCCACTCCAGCTGGTATTAATAGAGGTCTGGATTGAATTGGCACTTTCCTGCTGTGTGAGTGGGACTCAGTTCCACTCCAGCTGGTATTAATACAGGCCTGGTTTGAATTGACTCTTTCCTGGTGTGTGAGGGGGGCTCAGTCCCACTCCAGTCGCTATTAATGGAGGCCTGGATTGAATTGGCTCCTTCCTGGTGAGTGAGTGGGGCTCAGTACCACTTCAGCTGCTGTTAATAGAGGTCTGGAATGAATTGGCTCTTTCCTGGTGTTTCAGTGAGACTCAGTACAACTCCAGCTGGTTTCAAGAGAAACCTGGTTTGAATTGACTCTTTCCTGGTGTGTGAGTGAGACTCAGTACCACTCCAGCTGGTATTAAATGAAACCTGGATTGAATTGCCTCTATCCTGGCGTGTGAGTGGGGCTCAGTACCAAAACAGCTGGTATTAATAGAGGCCTGGTTTCAATTGTCTCTTTCCTGGTGTGTAAGTGGGACTCAGTACCACTCCAGCTGGTATTAATAGAGGCCTGGTTACAATTGTCTCTTTCCCGGTGTGTGAGTGGGGCTCTGTCCCACTCCAGCTGGTATTAAGAGTTCTGGATTGAATTGGCTCTTTCCTGGTATGTGAGTGGGGCTCAGTCCCAATCCAGCTGGTATTAAATGATACCTGGATTGAATTGCCTCTATCCTGGCGTGTGAGTGGGACTCAGCACCACTCCAGCTTGTATTTAAAGAGATCTGGATTGAATTGGCTCTTTCCTGGTGGGTGAGTGAGACTCAGTACCACTCCAGCTGGTATTAATAGAGGCCTGGTTTCAATTGTCTATTTCCTGGTGTGTAAGTGGGACTCAGTACCACTCCAGCTGGTATTAATAGAGATCTGGATTGAATTGCCTCTTTCTGGTGTGTGAGTGGTGCTCAGTACCACTCCAGCTGTTATGAATAGAGGCCTGGATTGAATTGGCTCTTTCCTGGTCTGTGAGTGGGACTCAGTACCACTCCAATCGCTATAAATAGAGGCCTGGATTGAAATGCCTCTTCCATGGTGTTTGAGTGAGACTCAGTACAACTCCAGCTGGTATTAATAGAGGCCTGGTTTGAATTGTCTCTTTCCTGGTGTGTGAATGTGTCTCAGTTCCACTCCAGCTGGTATTAATAGAGGCCTGGTTTGAATTGACTCTTTCCTGCTGTGTGAGTGGGTCTCAGTTCCACTCCAGCTGATATTAAGAGGTCTGGATTGAATTGACTCTTTCTGGTGTTTGAGTGAGACTCAGTACAACTCCAGCTGGTTTCAAGAGAAACCTGGTTTAAATTGACACTTTCCTGGGTGTGAGTTGCACTCAGTACCTCTCCAGCTGGTATTAATAGAGGCCTGGTTTGAATCGACTCTTTCCTGGTGTGTGAGTGGGGCTCAGTCCCACTCCAGTCGCTATAAATAGAGGCCTGGATTGAAATGGCTCTTCCTTGGTGTGTGAGTGGGGCTCAGTACCACTCCAGCTGGTATTAATAGAGGCCTGGTTTGAATTGACTCTTTCCTGGTGTGTGAGCGTGGCTCAGTACCACTCCAGCTGGTATTAATAGAGGCCTGGTTTGAATTGACTCTTTCCTGGTGTGTGAGCGGGGCTCAGTACCACTGCAGCTGGTATAAATAGAGGCCTGGTTTGAATTGACTCTTTCCTAGTGTGTGAGTGGGACTCAGTTCCTCTCCAGCTAGTATTAATAGAGGCATGGTTTGAATTGACTCTTTCCTGGTGTGTGAGTGGGGCTCAGTACCACTCCAGCCGGTATTAATAAAGGCCTGGATTGAATTGTCTCTGTCCTGGTGTGTGAGTGGGACCCAGTATCACTCCAGCTGGTATTATTCGAGGTCTGAATTGATTTGGCTCTTTCCTGGTGTGTGAGTTGGACTCAGTCCCACTCCAGCTGGTATTAATAGAAGCCTGGATTGAATTGCCTCTTTGCAGGTGTGTGAGTGGGACTCAGTACCACTCCAGCTGGTATTAATAGAAGCCTGGATTGAATTGCCTCTTTCCTGGTGTGTGAGTGGGACACTGTACCACTCCAGCTGGTATTAATAGAAACCTGGATTGTCTCCTTCCTGATGAGTGAGTGGGGCTCAGTACCACGTCAGCTGCTGTTAATAGAGGTTTGGAATGAATTCGCACTTTCCTGGTGTTTCTGTGAGACTCAGTACCACTCCAGCTGGTTTCAAGCGAAACCTGGTTTCAATTGGCACTTTCCTGGTGTGCGAGTGGGACTCAGTACCACTCCAGTCGCTATAAATGGAGGCCTGGATTGAAATGGCTCTTTCCTGGTGTGTGAGTGGGGCTCAGTACCTCACCAGCTGGTATTAATAGAGGCCTGGTTTGAATTGACTCTTTCCTGGTGTGTGAGTGGGGCTCAGTCCCACTCCAGTCGCTATAAATCGAGGCCTGGATTGAAATGGCTCTTCCCTGGTGTGTGAGTGGGGCTCAGTACAACTCCAGCTGGTATTAATAGAGGCCTGGTTTGAATTGACTCTTTCCTGGGTGTGAGTGGGACTCAGTTCCACTTCAGCTGGTATGAAAAGGGGCCTGGTTTGAATTGACTCTTTCTGGTGTGTGAGTGGAACTCAGTTCCACTCCAGCAGGTATTAATAGAAGTCGGGATTGAATTGGCACTTTCCTGGTGTGTGAGTGGGGCTCTGTTCCACGCCAGCTGGTTTTAATGGCGGCCTGGTTTGAATCGAATCTTTCCTGGTGTGTGAGTGAGACTCAGTTCCACTCCAGCTGGTATTAATAGAGGCCTGGCTTAAAATTGACTCTTTCTGGGTGTGAGCAGGACTCAGTTCCACTCCAGCTGGAATTAATAGAGGTCTGGATTGAATTGACTCTTTCCTGGTGCGTGAGTGGGGCTCACTCCCAATCCAGTCGCTATTAATGGAGGCCTGGATTGAAATGGCTCTTCCCTGGTGTGTGAGTGGGCTAAGTAACACTCCAGCTGGTATTAATAGAAACTTGGATTGGATTGCCTCTTTCCTGGCGTGTGAGTGGGACTCAGTAACACTCCAGCTGGTAATAATAGAAATTTGGTTTCAATTGGCACATTCCTGGTGTGTGAGTGGGACTCAGTTCCACTCCAGCTGGTATTAATAGAGGCATGGTTTGAATTGACTCTTTCCTGGTGTGTGAGAGGGGCTCAGTACCTCACCAGCCGGTATCAATAGAGGCCTGGATTGAATTGGCTCTGTCCTGGTGCGTGAGTGGGGCTCAGTACCACTCCAGCTGCTATTATTCGAGGTCTGGATTGATTTGGCTCTTTCCAGGTGTGTGAGTTGGACTCAGTCCCACTCCGGCTGGTATTAATAGAAGCCTGGATTGAATTGACTCTTTCCTGGTGCGTGAGTGGGGCTCAGTCCCAATCCAGTCGCTATTAATAGAGGCCTGGATTGAAATGGCGTTTCCCTGGTGTGTGAGTGGGACTCAGTAACACTCCAGCTGGTAATAATAGAAATTTGGCTTCAATTGGCACATTCCTGGTGTGTGAGTGGGACTCAGTTCCACTCCAGCTTGTATTAATAAAGGCATTGTTTGAATTGACTCTTTCCTGGTGTGTGAGAGGGGCTCAGTACCACTCCAGCCGGTCTTAATAGAGGCCTGGATTGACTTGTCTCTGTCCTGGTGTGTGAGTGGGGCTCAGTACCACTCCAGCTGCTATTATTCGAGGTCTGGATTGATTTGGCTCTTTCCTGGTGTGTGAGTTGGACTCAGTCCCACTCCGGCTGGTATTAATAGAAGCCTGGATTGAATTGCCTCTTTCCTGGTGTGTGAGTGGGACTCAGTACCACTTCAGCTGCTGTTAATAGAAGCCTGGATTGAATTGGCTCCTTCCTGGTGTGTGAGTGGGACTCAGTACCACTCCAGCTGGTATTAATAGAAACCTGGATTGAATTGGCTCCTTCCTGGTGTGTGAGTGGGACTCAGTTCCACTCCAGCTGGTATTAATAGAGGCCTGGTTTAAATTGACTCTTTCCGGTGTGTGAGTGGGACTCAGTTCCACTCCAGCTGCTATTAATAGAGACATGGATTGAACTATCTCTTTCCTTGTGTGTGAGTGGGACTCAGTTCCACTCCAGCTGGTATTAATAGAAACCTGGATTGAATTTTCTCCTTCCTGATGAGTGAGTGTGGCTCAGTACCATTTCAGCTGCTGTTAACAGAGGTTTGGAATGAATTCGCTCTTTCCTGGTGTTTCAGTGAGACTCAGTACCACTCCAGCTGGTTTCAAGAGAAACCTGGTTTGAATTGACTCTTTCCTTGTACGTGACTGAGACTCAGTACCACTCCAGCTGGGAATAATAGCATTTTGGTTTCAATTTTCACTTTCCCGGTGTGTGAGTGGGACTCAGTACCTCACCAGCTGGTATTAATAGAGGCCGGGTTTGAATTGACACTTTCCTGGTGTGTGAGTGGGGCTCAGTCCCATTCCAGTCGCTATAAATGGAGGCCTGGATTGAAAAGGCTCTTCCCTGGTGTGTGAGTGGGGCTCAGTACCACTCCAGCTGGTATTAATAGAGGCCTGGTTTGAATTGACTCTTTCCTGGTGTGTGAGTGGGACTCAGTTCCACTCCAGCAGGTAGTAATAGAGGCCTGGATTAAATTGACACTTTCCCGGTGTGTGAGTGGGACACAGTTCCACTCCAGCTGATATTAATAGAGGCCGGTTTTGAATTGACTCTTTCCTGGTGTGTGAGTGGGGCTCAGTCCCACTCCAGCTGTTATTAAGAGGTCTGGATTGAATTGACTCTTGCTGGTGTGTGAGTGGGACTCAGTTCCACTCCAGCTTGTATTAATAGAGGTCTGGATTGAATTGGCACTTTCCTGGTGTGTGAGTGGGACTCAGTTCCACTCCAGCTCGTATTAATAGAGGTCTGGATTGAATTGGCACTTTCCTGGTGTGTGAGTGGGACTCAGTTCCACTCCAGCTGGTATTAATAGAGGTCTGGATTGAATTGTCTCTTTTCCTGTTGTGTGAGTGGGACTCAGTACCACTCCAGCTGGTATTAATAGAGGTCTTGATTGAAGTGGCTCTTTCCTGGTGTGTGAGTGGGGCTCAGGCCCACTCCAGTCGCTATTAATAGAAACCTGGATGGAATTGCCTCTTTCCTGACGTGTGAGTGGGACTCAGTACCACTCCAGCTGGTAATAATAGAAATTTGGTTTCAATTGGCACATTCCTGGTGTATGCGTGGGACTCAGTTCCTCTCCATCTGGTATTAATAGAGGCCTGGTTTGAATTGACTCTTTCCTGGTGTGTGAGTGGGGCTCAGTTCCACTCCAGCTGAAATTAATAGAGGCCTGGTTTGAATTGACTCTTTCCGGTGTGTGAGTGGGACTCAGTTCCACTCCAGCTGGTATTAATAGAGGTCTGGTTTGAATTGACTCTTTCCTGGTGTGTGAGTGGGACTCAGTTCCACTCCAGCAGGTAGTAATAGAGGCCTGGATTAAATTGACACTTCCCCGATGTGTGAGTGGGACTCAGTTCCACTCCAGCTGATATTAATAGAGGCCGGTTTTGAATTGACTCTTTCCTGGTGTGTGAGTGGGGCTCAGTCCCACTCCAGCTGTTATTAAGAGGTCTGGATTGAATTGACTCTTGCTGGTGTGTGAGTGGGACTCAGTTCCACTCCAGCTGGTATTAATATAGGTCTGGATTGAATTGGCACTTTCCTGGTGTGTGAGTGGGACTCAGTTCCACTCCAGCTGGTATTAATAGAGGTCTGGATTGAATTGGCTCTTTCCTGGTGTGTGTGTGGGACTCAGTTCCACTCCAGCTGGTATTAATAGAGGTCTGGATTGAATTGTCTCTTTTCCTGGTGTGTGAGTGGGACTCAGTCCCACTCCAGCTGTTATTAAGAGGTCTGGATTGAATTGGCACTTTCCAGGTGTGTGAGTGGGACTCAGTCCCACTCCAGCTGAAATTAATAGAGGCCTGGTTTGAATTGACTCTTCCTGGTGTGTAAGTGGGACTCAGTTCCACTCCAGCTGGTATTAATAGAGGCCTGGTTTAAATTCACTCTTACCGGTGTGTGAGTGGGACTCAGTTCCACTCCAGCTGCTATTAATAGAGACATGGATTGAACAAGCTCTTTCCTTGTGTGTGAGTGGGACTCAGTTCCACTCCAGCTGGCATTAATAGAAACCTGGATTGAATTTGCTCCTTCCTGGTGAGTGAGTGGGGCTCAGTACCACTTCAGCTGCTGTTAATAGAGGTTTGGAATGAATTCGCTCTTTCCTGGTGTTTCAGTGAGACTCAGTACCACTCCAGCTGGTTTCAAGAGAAACCTGGTTTGAATTGACTCTTTCCTGGTACGTGAGTGAGACTCAGTACCACTCCAGCTGGGAATAATATCATTTTGGTTTCAATTGGCACTTTCCTGGTGTGTGAGTTGGACTCAGTACCTCACCAGCTGGTATTAATAGAGGCCTGGTTTGAATTGACACTTTCCTGGTGTGTGAGTGGGGCTCAGTCCCACTCCAGTCGCTATAAATGGAGGCCTGGATTGTAAAGGCTCTTCCCTGGTATGTGAGAGGGACTCAGTTCCACTCCAGCAGGTAGTAATGGAGGCCTGGATTAAATTGACACTTTCCCGATGTGTGAGTGGGACTCAGTTCCACTCCAGCTGATATTAATAGAGGCCGGTTTTGAATTGACTCTTTCCTGGTGTGTGAGTGGGGCTCAGTCCCACTCCAGCTGTTATTAAGAGGTCTGGATTGAATTGACTCTTGCTGGTGTGTGAGTGGGACTCAGTTCCACTCCAGCTGGTATTAATATAGGTCTGGATTGAATTGGCACTTTCCTGGTGTGTGAGTGGGGCTCAGTCCCACTCCAGCTGTTATTAAGAGGTCTGGATTGAATTGACTCTTGCTGGTGTGTGAGTGGGACTCAGTTCCACTCCAGCTGGTATTAATATAGGTCTGGATTGAATTGGCACTTTCCTGGTGTGTGAGTGGGACTCAGTTCCACTCCAGCTGGTATTAATAGAGGTCTGGATTGAATTGGCACTTTCCTGGTGTGTGTGTGGGACTCAGTTCCACTCCAGCTGGTATTAATAGAGGTCTGGATTGAATTGTCTCTTTTCCTGGTGTGTGAGTGGGACTCAGTCCCACTCCAGCTGTTATTAAGAGGTCTGGATTGAATTGGCACTTTCCAGGTGTGTGAGTGGGACTCAGTCCCACTCCAGCTGAAATTAATAGAGGCCTGGTTTGAATTGACTCTTCCTGGTGTGTAAGTGGGACTCAGTTCCACTCCAGCTGGTATTAATAGAGGCCTGGTTTAAATTCACTCTTACCGGTGTGTGAGTGGGACTCAGTTCCACTCCAGCTGCTATTAATAGAGACATGGATTGAACAAGCTCTTTCCTTGTGTGTGAGTGGGACTCAGTTCCACTCCAGCTGGCATTAATAGAAACCTGGATTGAATTTGCTCCTTCCTGGTGAGTGAGTGGGGCTCAGTACCACTTCAGCTGCTGTTAATAGAGGTTTGGAATGAATTCGCTCTTTCCTGGTGTTTCAGTGAGACTCAGTACCACTCCAGCTGGTTTCAAGAGAAACCTGGTTTGAATTGACTCTTTCCTGGTACGTGAGTGAGACTCAGTACCACTCCAGCTGGGAATAATATCATTTTGGTTTCAATTGGCACTTTCCTGGTGTGTGAGTTGGACTCAGTACCTCACCAGCTGGTATTAATAGAGGCCTGGTTTGAATTGACACTTTCCTGGTGTGTGAGTGGGGCTCAGTCCCACTCCAGTCGCTATAAATGGAGGCCTGGATTGTAAAGGCTCTTCCCTGGTATGTGAGAGGGACTCAGTTCCACTCCAGCAGGTAGTAATGGAGGCCTGGATTAAATTGACACTTTCCCGATGTGTGAGTGGGACTCAGTTCCACTCCAGCTGATATTAATAGAGGCCGGTTTTGAATTGACTCTTTCCTGGTGTGTGAGTGGGGCTCAGTCCCACTCCAGCTGTTATTAAGAGGTCTGGATTGAATTGACTCTTGCTGGTGTGTGAGTGGGACTCAGTTCCACTCCAGCTGGTATTAATATAGGTCTGGATTGAATTGGCACTTTCCTGGTGTGTGAGTGGGGCTCAGTCCCACTCCAGCTGTTATTAAGAGGTCTGGATTGAATTGACTCTTGCTGGTGTGTGAGTGGGACTCAGTTCCACTCCAGCTGGTATTAATATAGGTCTGGATTGAATTGGCACTTTCCTGGTGTGTGAGTGGGACTCAGTTCCACTCCAGCTGGTATTAATAGAGGTCTGGATTGAATTGGCACTTTCCTGGTGTGTGTGTGGGACTCAGTTCCACTCCAGCTGGTATTAATAGAGGTCTGGATTGAATTGTCTCTTTTCCTGGTGTGTGAGTGGGACTCAGTCCCACTCCAGCTGTTATTAAGAGGTCTGGATTGAATTGGCACTTTCCAGGTGTGTGAGTGGGACTCAGTCCCACTCCAGCTGAAATTAATAGAGGCCTGGTTTGAATTGACTCTTCCTGGTGTGTAAGTGGGACTCAGTTCCACTCCAGCTGGTATTAATAGAGGCCTGGTTTAAATTCACTCTTACCGGTGTGTGAGTGGGACTCAGTTCCACTCCAGCTGCTATTAATAGAGACATGGATTGAACAAGCTCTTTCCTTGTGTGTGAGTGGGACTCAGTTCCACTCCAGCTGGCATTAATAGAAACCTGGATTGAATTTGCTCCTTCCTGGTGAGTGAGTGGGGCTCAGTACCACTTCAGCTGCTGTTAATAGAGGTTTGGAATGAATTCGCTCTTTCCTGGTGTTTCAGTGAGACTCAGTACCACTCCAGCTGGTTTCAAGAGAAACCTGGTTTGAATTGACTCTTTCCTGGTACGTGAGTGAGACTCAGTACCACTCCAGCTGGGAATAATATCATTTTGGTTTCAATTGGCACTTTCCTGGTGTGTGAGTTGGACTCAGTACCTCACCAGCTGGTATTAATAGAGGCCTGGTTTGAATTGACACTTTCCTGGTGTGTGAGTGGGGCTCAGTCCCACTCCAGTCGCTATAAATGGAGGCCTGGATTGTAAAGGCTCTTCCCTGGTATGTGAGAGGGACTCAGTTCCACTCCAGCAGGTAGTAATGGAGGCCTGGATTAAATTGACACTTTCCCGATGTGTGAGTGGGACTCAGTTCCACTCCAGCTGATATTAATAGAGGCCGGTTTTGAATTGACTCTTTCCTGGTGTGTGAGTGGGGCTCAGTCCCACTCCAGCTGTTATTAAGAGGTCTGGATTGAATTGACTCTTGCTGGTGTGTGAGTGGGACTCAGTTCCACTCCAGCTGGTATTAATATAGGTCTGGATTGAATTGGCACTTTCCTGGTGTGTGAGTGGGACTCAGTTCCACTCCAGCTGGTATTAATAGAGGTCTGGATTGAATTGGCACTTTCCTGGTCTGTGTGTGGGACTCAGTTCCACTCCAGCTGGTATTAATAGTGGTCTGGATTGAATTGTCTATTTTCCTGGTGTGTGAGTGGGACTCAGTGCCACTCCAGCTGGTATTAATAGAGTTCTGGATTGAAGTGGCTCTTTCCTGGTGCGTGAGTGCGGCTCAGGCCCACTCCAGTCGCTATTAATAGAAACCTGGATTGAATTGCCTCTTACCTGACGTGTGAGTGGGACTCAGTACCACTCCAGCTGGTAATAATAGAAATTTGGTTTCAATTGGCACATTCCTGGTGTGTGAGTGGGACTCAGCTCCTCTCCATCTGGTATTAATAGAGGCCTGGTTTGAATTGACTCTTTCCTGGTGTGTGAGTGGGGCTCAGTAACACTCCAGCCGGTATTAACTGAGGCCTGGATTGAATTGGCTCTGTCCTGGTGTGAGAGTGGGACCCAGTATCACTCCAGCTGGTATTAATAGAGGCCTGGTTGGAATTGGCTCTTTCCTGGTGTGTGAATTGGGCTCAGTACCAATCCAGCAGGTATTATTCGAGGTCTGGTTTGATTTGGCTCTTTCCTGGTGTGTGAGTTGGACTCAGTCCCACTCCAGCTGGTATTAATAGAAGCCTGGATTGAATTGCCTCTTTTCTGGTGTGTGAGTGGGACACAGTACCACTCCAGCTGGTATTAATAGAAACCTGGATTGAATTTTCTCCTTCCTGATGAGTGAGTGGGGCTCAGTACCACTTCAGCTGCTGTTAATCAAGGTTTGGAATGAATTCGCTCTTTCCTGGTGTTTCAGTGAGACTCAGTACCACTCCAGCTGGTTTCCAGAGAAACCTGGTTTGAATTGACTCTTTCCTGGTGTGTGAGTGAGACTCAATACCACTCCACCTGGGAATAATAGAATTTTGGTTTCAATTGGCACTTTCCTGGTGTGTGAATGGGACTCAGTACCTCACCAGCTGGTATTAATAGAGGCCTGGTTTTAATTGACTCTTTCCTGGTGTGTGAGTGGGGCTCAGTACCACTCCAGCCGGTATTAATAGAGACCTGGATTGAACTAGATATTTCCTTGTGCGTGAGTGGGACTCAGTTCCACTCCAGCTGGTATTAATAGAATCCTGGATTGAATTGGCTCCTTCCTGGTGGGTGAGTGCTGCTCAGTACATCTCCAGCTGGTATTAATAGAGACCTGGTTTAAATTGACTCTTTCTGGTGTGTGAGTGGGACTCAGTTCTACTCCAGCTGGTATTAATAGAGGTCCGGATTGCATTGGGACATTCCTGGTGTGTGAGTGGGGCTCAGTACCACTCCAGTCGCTATAAATAGAGGCCTGGATTGAAATGTCTCTTCCCTGGTGTGTGAGTGGGGCTCAGTACAACTCCAGTCGCTATAAATAGAGGCCTGGATTGAAATGGCTCTTCCCTGGTGTGTGAGTGGACTCAGTTCCACTCCAGCTGGTATTAATAGAGGTCTGGTTTGAATTGACTCTTTCCTGGTGTGTGAGTGGACTCAGTTCCACTCCAGCTGGTATTAATAGAGGCCTGGATTAAATTGACTCTTACTGGTGTGTGAGTGAGACTCAGTTCCACTCCAGCTTGTATTAATAGCGGTCTGGATTGAATTGGCACTTTCCTGGTGTGTGAGTGGGACTCAGATCCACTCCAGCTGATATTAATACTGGCCTGGTTTGAATTGACTCTTTCCTGGTGTGTGAGTGGGGCTCAGTCCCACTCCAGTCGCTATAAATAGAGGCCTGGATTGAAATGGCTCTTCCCTGGTGTGTGAGTGGGGCTTAGTACCACTCCAGCTGCTATTAATAGGGGCCTGGTTTGAATTGACTCTTTCCTGGTGTGTGAGTGGGACTCAGTTCCACTCCAGCTGGTATTAAAAGAGGCCTGGTTTAAATTGATTCTTACTGGTGTGTGAGTGGGACTCAGTACCTCACCAGCTGGTATTAATAGAGGCCTGATTTGAATTGACTCTTTCCTGGTGTTTGAGTGGGGCTCAGTCCCACTCCAGCCGCTATTAATAGAGGCCTGGATTGAAATGGCTCTTTCCTGGTATGTGTGTGGGGCTCAGTACCACTCCAGCTGGTATTAATAGAGACCTGGATTGAACTAGCTCTTTCCTTGTGTGTGAGTTGGACTCAGTTCCACTCCAGCTGGTATTAATAGAATCCTGGATTGAATTGGCTCTTTCCTGGTGTTTCAGTGAGACTCAGTACCACTCCAGCTGGTTTCAAGAGAAACCTGGTTTAAATTGACTCTTTCCTGGTGTGTGAGTGAGACTCAGTACCACTCCAGCTGGTAATAATAGAAATTTGCTTTCAATTGGAACTTTCCTGGTGTGTGAGTGGGTCTCAGTACCACTCCAGCTGGTATTAATGGAGGTCTGGATTGAATTGACTCTTTCTTGCTGAGTGAGTGCGGCTCAGTCACAATCCAGCTGGTATTAAGTGGTCTGGATTGAATTGGCTCTTTCCTGGTATGT
This sequence comes from Heterodontus francisci, assembly GCF_036365525.1. Lineage (NCBI taxonomy): Eukaryota > Metazoa > Chordata > Chondrichthyes > Heterodontiformes > Heterodontidae > Heterodontus > Heterodontus francisci. Next base: position 1,396,917 of record NW_027141126.1, on the reverse strand, counting down.
GAGTGGGACGCAGTACCACTCCAGCTGATATTAATAGAGTCCTGGTTTGAATTGACTCTTTCCTGGTGTTTGAGTGGGGCTCAGTCCCACTCCAGCTGGTATTAATAGAGGCCTGGATTGAATTGGCTCTGTCCTGGTGTGAGAGTGGGACCCAGTATCACTCCAGCTGTTATTAATAGAGGCCTGGTTGGAATTCGCTCTTTCCTGGTTTGTGAGTGAGGCTCAGTACCACTCCGGCTAGTATTAGTAGAAGCCTCGATTGAATTGCCTCTTTCTTGGTGTGTGAGTGGGACTCAGTACCACTCCATCAGGTATTACAAAGAACAAAGAGAACAAAGAAAATTACAGCACAGGAACAGGCCCTTCGGCCCTCCAAGCCTGCGCCGATCCAGATCCTCTATCTAAACATGTCGCCTATTTTCTAAGGGTCTGTATCTCTTTTCTTCCTGCCCATTCATGTATCTGACTAGATACATCTTGAAAGACGCCATCGTGTCCGCATCTGCCACCTCCGCTGGTAACGCATTTCAGGCACCCACCACCCTCTGCGTAAAGAACTTTCCACGCATATCCCCCCTAAACTTTTCCCCTTTCACTTTGAACTCGTGTCCTCTAGTAATTGAATCCCCCACTCTGGGAAAAAGCCTCTTGCTATCCACCCTGTCTATACCTCACATGATTTTGTACACCTCAATCAGGTCCCCCCTCAACCTCCGTCTTTCTAATGAAAATAATCCTAATCCACTCAACCTCTCTTCATAGCTAGCGCCCTCCATACCAGGCAACATCCTGGTGAACCTCCTCTGCACCCTCTCCAAAGAATCCACATCCTTTTGGTAATGTGGCGACCAGAACTGCACGCAGTATTCCAAATGTGGCCAAACCAAAGTCGTATACAACTGTAACATGACCTGCCAACTCTTGTACTCAATACCCCGTCCGATGAAGGAAAGCATGCCGTATGCCTTCTTGACCACTCTATTTACCTGCGTTGCCACCTTCAGGGAACAGTGGACCTGAACACCCAAATCTCTCTGGACATCAATTTTCCCCAGGACTTTTCCATTTACTGTATAGTTCACTCTTGAACTGGATCTTCCAAAATGCATCACCTCGCATTTGCCCTGATTGAACTCCATCTGCCATTTCTCTGCCCAACTCTCCAATCTATCTATATTCTGCTGTATTCTCTGACAGTCCCCTTCACTATCTGCTACTCCACCAATCTTAGTGTCGTCTGCAAACTTGCTAATCAGTCCACCTATACTTTCCTCCAAATCATTAATGTATATCACAAACAACAGTGGTCCCAGCACGGATCCCTGTGGAACACCACTGGTCACACGTCTCCATTTTGAGAAACTCCCTTCTACTGCTACTCTCTGTCTCCTGTTGCCCAGCCAGTTCTTTATCCATCGAGCTGGTACACATTGGACCCCATGCGCCTTCACTTTCTCCAGCAGCCTGCCATGGGGAACCTTATCAAACGCCTTACTGAAGTCCATGTATATGACATCGACAGCCCTTCCCTCATCAATCAACTTTGTCACTTCCTCAAAGAATTCTAAAAAGTTGGCAAGACATGACCTTCCCTGCACAAAACCATGTTGCCTATCACTGATAAGCCCATTTTCTTCCAAATGGGAATAGATCCTATCCCTCAGTATCTCCTCCAGCAGCTTCCCTACCACTGACGTCAGGCTCACCGGTCTATAATTACCTGGATTATCCCTGCTACCCTTTTTAAACAAGGGGACAACATTATCAATTCCCCAGTCCTCCGGGACCTCACCCGTGTTTAAGGATGCTGCAAAGATATCTGTTAAGGCCCCAGCTATTTCCTCTCTCGCTTCCCTGATTAACCTGGGATAGATCCCATCTGGACCTGGGGACTTGTCCACCTTAATGCCCTTTAGAATACCCAACACTTCCTCTCTCCTTATGCTGACTTGACCTAGAGTAATCAAACATCTGTTCCTAACCTCAACATCCGTCATGTCCCTCGCCTCGGTGAATACCGAAGCAAAGTACTCGTTTATAATCTCACCCGTTTTCTCTGAGTCCAAGCATAACATTCCTCCTTTGTTCTTTAGTGGGCCAATCCTTTCTCTAGTTACCCTCTTTCTCCTTATATATGAATAAAAGGCTTTGGGATTTTCCTTAACCCTGTTTGCTAAAGATATTTCATGACCCCTTTTAGCCCTCTTAATTCCTCGTTTCAGATTGGTCCTACATTCCCGATATTCTTTCAAAGCTTCGTCTTTCATCAGCCGCCTAGACCTTATGTATGCTTCCTTTTTCCTCTTAGCTAGTCTCACAATTTCACCTGTCATCCATGGTTCCCTAATCTTGCCATTTCTATCCCTCATTTTCACAGGAACAAGTCTCTCCTGCACGCTAATCAACCTCCCTTTAAAAGCCTCCCACATATCAAATGTGGATTTACCTTCAAACAGCTGCTCACAATCTACATTCCCCAGCTCCTGCCGAATTTTGGTATAGTTGGCCTTCCCCCAATTTAGCACTCTTCCTTTAGGACCACTCTCGTCTTTGTCCATGAGTATTTTAAAGCTTACGGAATTGTGATCACTATTCCCAAAGTAGTCCCCTACTGAAACTTCAACAACCTGGCCGGGCTCATTCCCCAACACCAGGTCCAGTATGGCCCCTTCTCGAGTTGGACTATTTACATACTGCTCTAGAAAACCCTCCTGGATGCTCCTTACAAATTCTGCTCCATCTAGACCTCTAACACGAAGTGAAGCCCAGTCAATGTTGGGAAAATTAAAATCTCCTATCACCACCACCCTGTTCCTCCTACATCTTTCCATAATCTGTTTACATATCTGTACCTCTATCTCAGGCTCGCTGTTGGGAGGCCTGTAGTACAGCCAAAACATTGTTACCGCACCCTTCCTATTTCTGAGTTCTGTCCATATTGCCTCACTGCTCGAGTCCTCCATCGTGCCCTCCTTCAGCACAGCTGTGATATCCTCTTTGACCAGTAATGCAACTCCTCCACCCCTTTTACCTCCCTCTCTATCCCGCCTGAAGCATTATTCGAGGTCTGGATTGATTTGGCTCTTTCCTGGTGTGTGTGTGGGGCTCAGTACCACTCCAGCTGGTATTATTCGAGGTCTGGATTGAATTGCCTCTTTCCTGGTCTGTGAGTGGGACACAGTACCACTTCAGCTGCTGTTAATAGAGGCCTGGATTGAATTGGTTAGTTCCTGGTGTGTGAGTGGGACTCAGTACCACTCCAGCTGCTATTAATAGAAACCTCGATTGAATTGACTCCTTCCTGGTGAGTGAGTGGGGCTCAGTACCACTTCAGCTGCTGTTAATAGAGGTTAGGAATGAATTCGCTCTTTCCTGGTGTCTCAGTGAGACTCAGTACCACTCCAGCTGGTTTCAAGAGAAACCTGGTTTGAATTGACTCTTTTCTGGTGTGTGAGTGAGATTCAGTACCACTCCAGCTGGGAATAATATAATTTTGGTTTCAATTGGCACTTTCCTGGTGTGTGAGTTGGACTCAGTACCACTCCAGCTGGTATTAATAGAGGCCTGGTTTGAATCGACACTTTCCTGGTGTGTGAGTGGGGCTCAGTCCCACTCCAGTCGCTATAAATTGAGGCCTGGATTGAAATGGCTCTTCCCTGGTGTGTGAGAGGGGCTCAGTTCCACTCCAGCTGGTATTAATTAGAGGTCTGGATTGAATTGGCACTTTCCTGGTGTGTGAGTGGGACTCAGTTCCACTCCAGCTGATATTAATAGAGGCCTGGTTTGAATTGACTCTTTCACGATGTGTGAGTGGGACTCAGTCCCACTCCAGCTGTTATTAATAGAGGCCTGGTTTAAATTGACTCTTACTGGTGTGTGAGTGGGACTCAGTTCCACTCCAGCTGGTATTAATAGAGGTCTGGATTGAATTGTCCCTTTCCTGGTGTGTGAGTGGGACTCAGTACCACTCCAGCTGGTATTACTAGAGGTCTGGATTGAAGTGGCTCTTTCCTGGTGTGTGAGTGGGGCTCAGTCCCACTCCAGTCGCTATTAATAGAGGCCTGGATTGAAATGGCTCTTCCCTGGTGTGTGGATGGGGCACAGTACCACTCCAGCTGGTGTTAATAGAAACCTGGATTGAATTGCCTCTTTCCTGACGTGTGAGTGGGACTCAGTACCACGCCAGCTGGTAATAATAGAAATTTGGTTTCAATTGGCACATTCCTGGTGTGTGAGTGTGTCTCAGTTCCTCTCCAGCTGGTATTAATAGAGGCCTGGTTTGAATTGACTCTTTCCTGGTGTGTGAGTTGGGCTCAGTACCACTCCATCCGGTATTAATAGAGGCCTGGATTGAATTGGATCTGTCCTGGTGTGAGAGTGGGACCCAGTATCACTCCAGCTGGTATTAATAGAGGCCTGGTTGGAATTGGCTCTTTCCTGGTGTGTGAGTGGGGCTCAGTACCACTCCAGCTGGTATTATTCGAGGTCTGGATTGATTTGGCTCTTTCCTGGTGCGTGAGATGGACTCAGTCCCACTCCGGCTTGTATTAATAGAATCCTGGATTGAATTGCCTCTTTCCTGGTGTGTGAGTGGGACACAGTACCACTCCAGCTGGTATTAATAGAAGCCTGGATTGAATTGCCTCTTTCCTGGTGTGTGAATGGGACACAGTACCACTTCAGCTGCTGTTAATAGAGGCCTGGATTGAATTGGCTCCTTCCTGGTGTGTGAGTGGGGCTCAGTACCACTTCAGCTGCTGTTCATAGAGGTTTGGAATGAATTCGCTCTTTCCTGGTGTTTCAGTGAGACTCAGTACCACTCCAGCTGGGAATAATAGAATTTTGGTTTCAATTGTCACTTTCCTGGTTTGCGAGTGGGACTCAGTACCTCACCAGCTGGTATTAATAGAGGCCTGGTTTGAATTGACTCTTTCCTGGTGTGTGAGTGGGGCTCAGTCCCACTCCAGCTGGTATTAATAGAGGCCTGGTTTGAATTGAATCTTTCCTGGTGTGTGAGTGGGACTCAGTACCACTCCAGCTGGTATTAATAGAGGCATGGTTTAAATTGACTCTTACTGGTGTGTGAGTGGGACTCAGTTCCACTCCAGCTGGTATTAATAGAGGTCTGGATTGAATTGGCACTTTCCTGGTGTGTGAGTGGGACTCAGTTCCACTCCAGCTGATATTACCAGAGGTCTGGAATGATTTGGCTCTTTCCTGGTGTGTGTGTTGGACTCAGTCCCACTCCGGCTGGTATTAATAGAAGCCTGGATTGAATTGCCTCTTTCGTGGTGTCTCAGTGGGATACAGTACCACTCCAGCTGGTATTAATAGAAGCCTGGATTGAATTGCCTCTTTCCTGGTGTGTGAGTGGGACACAGTACCACTTCAGCTGCTGTTATTAGAGGCCTGGATTGAATTGGCTCCTTCCTGGTGTGTGAGTGGGACTCAGTACCTCTCCAGCTGGTATTAATAGAAATGTGGATTGAATTTCCTCCTTCCTGATGATTGAGTGGGGCTCAGTACCACTTCAGCTGCTGTTAATAGAGGTTTGGAATGAATTCGCTCTTTCCTGGTATTTCAGTGAGACTCAGTACCACTCCAGCTGGTTTCAAGAGAAACCTGGTTTGAATTGATTCTTTCGTGGTGTGTGAGTGAGACTCAGTACCACTCCAGCTGGGAATAATAGAATTTTGGTTTAAATTGGCACTTTCCTGGTGTGTGAGTGGGACTCAGTACCACTCCAGCTAGTATTAATAGAGGCCTGGTTTGAATTGTCTCTTTCCTGGTGTGAGTGGGGCTCAGTCCCAGTCCAGTCGCTATTAATAGAGGCCTGGTCTGAATTGACTCTTTCCTGGTGTGTGAGTGGGAGTCAGTTCCACTCCAGCTGGTATTAATAGAGGTCTGGATTGAATTGTCTCTTTCCTGGTGTGTGAGTGGGACTCAGTACCACTCCAGCTGGTATTAATAGAGGCCTGGTTTGAATTGACTCTTTCCTGGTGTGTGAGTGGGACTCAGTTCCACTCCAGTTGGTATTAATAGAGGCATGGTTTAAATTGACTCTTACTGGTGTGTGAGTGGGACTCAGTTCCACTCCAGCTGGTATTAATAGAGGTCTGGATTGAATTGGCACTTTCCTGGTGTGTGAGTGGGACTCAGTTCCACTCCAGCTGATATTACCAGAGGTCTGGATTGATTTGGCTCTTTCCTGGTGTGTGTGTTGGACTCAGTCCCACTCCGGCTGGTATTAATAGAAGCCTGGATTGAATTGCCTCTTTCGTGGTGTGTCAGTGGGACACAGTACCACTCCAGCTGGTATTAATAGAAGCCTGGATTGAATTGCCTCTTTCCTGGTGTGTGAGTGGGACACAGTACCACTTCAGCTGCTGTTATTAGAGGCCTGGATTGAATTGGCTCCTTCCTGGTGTGTGAGTGGGACTCAGTACCACTCCAGCTGGTATTAATAGAAAGCTGGATTGAATTTCCTCCTTCCTGATGAGTGAGTGGGGCTCAGTACCACTTCAGCTGCTGTTAATAGAGGTTTGGAATGAATTCGCTCTTTCCTGGTATTTCAGTGAGACTCAGTACCACTCCAGCTGGTTTCAAGAGAAACCTGGTTTGAATTGATTCTTTCGTGGTGTGTGAGTGAGACTCAGTACCACTCCAGCTGGGAATAATAGAATTTTGGTTTCAATTGGCACTTTCCTGGTGTGTTAGTGGGACTCAGTACCACTCCAGCTAGTATTAATAGAGGCCTGGTTTGAATTGACTCTTTCCTGGTGTGAGTGGGGCTCAGTCCCACTCCAGTCGCTATTAATAGAGGCCTGGTCTGAATTGACTCTTTCCTGGTGTGTGAGTGGCAGTCAGTTCCACTCCAGCTGGTATTAATAGAGGCCTGGTTTGAATTGACTCTTTCCTGGTGTGTGAGTGGGACTCAGTTCCACTCCAGCTGGTATTAATAGAGGCATGGTTTAAATTGACTCTTACTGGTGTGTGAGTGGGACTCAGTTCCACTCCAGCTGGTATTAATAGAGGTCTGGATTGAATTGGCACTTTCCTGGTGTGTGAGTGGGACTCAGTTCCACTCCAGCTGATTGTACCAGAGGTCTGGATTGATTTGGCTCTTTCCTGGTGTGTGTGTTGGACTCAGTCCCACTCCGGCTGTTATTAATAGAAGCCTGGATTGAATTGCCTCTTTCGTGGTGTGTCAGTGGGACACAGTACCACTCCAGCTGGTATTAATAGAAGCCTGGATTGAATTGCCTCTTTCCTGGTGTGTGAGTGGGACACAGTACCACTTCAGCTGCTTTTATTAGAGGCCTGGATTGAATTGGCTCCTTCCTGGTGTGTGAGTGGGACTCAGTACCATTCCAGCTGGTATTAATAGAAACCTGGATTGAATTTCCTCCTTCCTGATGAGTGAGTGGGGCTCAGTACCACTTCAGCTGCTGTTAATAGAGGTTTGGAATGAATTCGCTCTTTCCTGGTATTTCAGTGAGACTCAGTACCACTCCAGCTGGTTTCAAGAGAAACCTGGTTTGAATTGATTCTTTCGTGGTGTGTGAGTGAGACTCAGTACCACTCCAGCTGGGAATAATAGAATTTTGGTTTCAATTGGCACTTTTCCTGGTGTGTGAGTGGGACTCAGTACCACTCCAGCTAGTATTAATAGAGGCCTGGTTTGAATTGACTCTTTCCTGGTGTGAGTGGGGCTCAGTACCACTCCAGCTGGTATTAATAGAGGTCTGGATGGAAGTGGCTCTTTCCTGGTGTGTGAGTGGGACTCAGTACCACTCCAGCTGGTGTTAATGGAAGCCTGGACTGAACTATCTCTTTCCTGGTGTGTGAGTGGGGCTCAGTACCACTCCAGCTGGTATCAATTGCGTTCTGGCTATAATTGGCTTTTTCCTGGTGTGTGAGTGGTGCTCAGTACCACTCCAACTGGTATTAATAATGGTGTGCATTGAATTGGCTCTTTCCTGGTGTGTCAGTGGTACTCAGTACCACTCCAGCTGGTATTAATAGAGACCTGGATTGAATTGGCTCTTTCCTGGTGTGAAAATGGGCGTTAATTTTACTCCAGCTGGTATTAATAGGGGCCTGGATTGAATTGGTTCTTTCCCGGTGTGTGAATGAGCGTCAGTACCACTCCAGCTGGTATTAATATAGGCTCAAATTAAATTGGCTCTTATCTGGTGTGTGAGTGGGGCTCAGTACCACTCCAGCCGGCATTAATAGAGGTCTGGATTGAATTGGCTGTTTCATGGTGTGTGTGTTTGACTCAGTACCACTCCAGCTGGTTTTAACAAAGGCCACTTCGATATGATGATATGCACTGTTGTCTGTTTGATGTCACCTGCACAGCGGCCATTTTAAGCGACATGTGCTGCGGCCATTCTAAATGATGTGCTCTGTGGTCTGTTTGATGTCATCTTCACTGCGGCCATTTTACGTGACATGTGGTACGGCCATTTTAAATGATATGCACTGTGGTCTGTTTGATGTCACCTTCACAGCGGCCATTTTAAGCGACATGTGCTGTGGCCATTCTAAATGATGTTCTCTGTGGTCTGTTTGATGTCACCTTCACTGCGCCCATTTTACGTGTCATGTGGTACGGCCATTTTAAATGATATGCACTGTGGTCTGTTTGATGTCGCCGTCACAGCGTCCATTTTCAATGATATGCTCTGTGGTCTGTTTGATGTCACCTTCACTGCGGCCATTTTACGTGACATGTGGTACGGCCATTTTAAATGTTATGCTCTGTGGTCTGTTTGATGTCACCTTCACTGCGGCCATTTTACGTGACATGTGGTATGGCCATTTTAAATGATATGCACTGTGGTCTGTTTGATGTCACCGTCACTGCGTCCATTTTCAATGATATGCTCTGTGGTCTGTTTGATGTCACCTTCACTGCGGCCATTTTACGTGACATGTGGTACGGCCATTTTAAATGATATGCACTGTGGTGTGTTTGATGTCACCTTCACAGCGGCCATTTTAAGCGACATGTGCTGTGGCCATTCTAAATGATGTTCTCTGTGGTCTGTTTGATGTCCCCTGCACAGCGGCCATTTTAAGCGACATGTGCTGCGGCCATTCTAAATGATGTGCTCTGTGGTCTGTTTGATGTCACCTTCACTGCGGCCATTTTACGTGACATGTGGTATGGCCATTCTAAATGATATGCTCTGTGGTCTGTTTGATGTCATCTTCACAGCGGCCATTTTAAGCGACATGTGGTACGGCCATTTTCAATGATATGCACTGTGGTCTGTTTGATGTCACCTTCACTGCGGCCATTTTACGTGACATGTGCTGCGGCCATTTTCAATGATATGCTCTGTGGTTCTGTTTGATGTCACCTTCACTGCGGCCATTTTACGCGACATGTGCTGCTGCCATTTTAAATGATATGCACTGTGATCTGTTTGAATTGAGAGTAATCCACGGGGATCATTTTCAATGTTTTCTGTCCAGGGCAGTGAATGTAACAGATTATAAATGAGAATAAAGTCTCATAAAGGATAATAAATCGCAGACAATCATAAAGATTATAAAGATTTACAAAGTGAGAGGAAGAATTATAAACAGTTTATAAAGGTTGTAAATGTCAGTAAATGTTTATAAATTATTATAAAGAATTATCAATAATTATCAGGATTCTTTTCGTTTGAAAGGGATTATAAAAGAATCAGAAAGATTCAGACCCCGCCCCCACTCCCATCACTCTGGAAAGAGACCCCGCCCCCACTCCCGTCACCCTGGAAAGAGACCCCGCCCCCACTCCCGTCACTCTGGAAACAGACCCTGCCCCCACTCCCGTCACTCTGGAAACAGACCCCGCCCCCACTCCCATCACCTTGGAAACAGATCCCGCCCCCACTCCCGTCACCTGGGAAACAGACCCCGCCCCCACTCCCGTCACTCTGGAAACAGACCCCGCCCCCACTCCCGTCACTCTGGAAACAGACCTCGCCCCTACTCCCGTCATTCTGGACACAGACTCCGCCCCCACTCCCGTCACTCTGGAAACAGACCCCGCCCCCACTCCCGTCACTCTGGACACAGAACCCGCCCCTACTCCCGTCACCCTGGAAACAGACCCCGCCCCCACTCCCGTCACTCTGGACACAGACCCCGCCCCTACTCCCGTCACTCTGGAAACAGACCCCGCCCCTACTCCCGTCACCCTGGAAACAGACCCCGCCCCCACTCCCGTCACTCTGGACACAGACCCCGCCCCTACTCCCGTCACTCTGGAAACAGAACCCGCCCCCAGTCCCGTCACCCTGGAAACAGACCCCGCCCCCACTCCCGTCACCCCGGAAACAGACCCCGCCCCTACTCCCATCACTCTGGAAACAGGCCCCCGCCCCCACTCCTGTCACACTGGAAACAGACCCCGCCCCCACAACCGTCACCCTGGTAACAGACGCCGCCCCCACTCCCGTCACCTTGGAAACAGACCCCGCCCCCACTTCCGTCACTCCGGAAACAGACCCCACCCCCACTCCCGTCTCTCTGGAAACAGACCCCGACCCACTCCCGTCACCCTGGGAACAGACCCCGCCCCCAGTTGCCATTACCTTGGAAACAGTCCCCGCCCCCACTCCCGTCACCCTGGAAACAGACCCCGCCCCCTCTCCCGTCACTCTGGTAACAGACCCCGCCCCCATTCGCCGTCACTCTGGAAACAGACCCCGCCCCCACTCCCCGTCTCCTTGGTAACAGACACTGCCCCCACTCCCGTCACCCTGGAAACAGACCCTGCCCCCACTCCCGTCACTCTGGAAACAGACCCCGCCCACATTCGCCGTCACTCTGGAAACAGACCCCACCCCCACTCCCCATCTCTGTGGAAACAGACCCCGCCCCCACTCCCCGTCACCCTGGAAACAGACACCGCCCCCACTCCCGTCACCCTGGAAACAGACCCCGCCCCCACTCCCGTCACTCTGGAAACAGACCCCGCCCACATTCGCCGTCACTCTGGAAACAGACCCCGCCCCCACTCCCCGTCACTTTGGAAACTGACCCCGCCCCCACTCCCCGTCACCCTGGAAACATACCCCGCTCCCACCTCGTCACACTGGAAACAGACTCCGCCCACCACGTCACCTTGGAAATAGACACCGCCCCGGCTCCTCCGTCACCCTGGAAACAGACCACGCCCCCACACCTCCGTCACCCCGGAAACAGACCCCGCCCCCACCTCGTCACACTGGAAACAGACACCGCCCCCCACTACCCCGTCACCGTGCAAACAGGCCCCGCCCCGCTCGGTGTCCATGTTGACAGGCCCCTCCCCCGCTCTGTCTCCATGGTAACAGGCCCCTCCCCGCTCTGTCTCCATGGTGACAGTCCCCTCCCCCGCTCTATCTCCATGATGTCAGTCCCCTCCCCCGCTCTGTCTCCATGATGTCAGTCCCCTCCCCCGCTCTATCTCCATGGTGACAGGCCCCTCCCCCGCTCTGTCTCCATGGTGACAGTCCCCTCCCCCGCTCTGTCTCCATGGTGACATGCCCCTCCCCCGCTCTGTCTCCGTGGTGACAGGCCCCTTCCCCGCTCTGCCTCCATGATGACAGGCCCCTCCCCGCTCTGTCTCCGTGGTGACAGGCCCCGCCCCCGCTCTGTCTCCATGGTGAGAAGCCCCTCCCCCGCTCTGTCTCCATGGTGACAGACCCCTCCCCCTCCTCTGATTAGCGAATTAATTTAACAATTGTAGTAAAGGGATATTTCAGCACATTCTTCACCTGCTCTCTGAACTGAGTCTGGGTCACGGCGTAAATCGCAGTGTTTGTGGAGCAGCTCAGGAGCTGGAGCATGAAGGACAATTCCCGCAGAAACCCAGGGAGAATAACAGACCGATAACCCAAATAGAACATCCGGCTCCATATCGAATACGCCATTAACAGGGCCCACAACAGCATGAAATTCCCAGAGATAACTAACAGTAAAATGATAGATTTCCTTCGACTCTCCATCTCGGGGTCTCTGTGACTCTCCCCACTGCTGTGAGCCCGGAGTCTCCTGCGTCCTCTGCTGCTCACTAAAATGTGTCTGACGGTGAGAGCGTTGAGCAGCAGAATCAGCACAAATGGGATGACCGGGGTTAGAATGTTGTGGAGAAACTCGATTGTTCCCCAGACACGAGAATAATAAACATCCTCTGTTGCCCAACAAAACCAGGGATTGTTCACCAGCAAATACTGACCCGTGAACATAAAATACCAGAAGATGTTCTTTAAACAGCTCAGCACACTCACTGTTCCCACAACCACAGCCGATGTTTTCTCACTGCAATATTTACTTTTCAGATTCTGACAACAAATGGCCACAAATCGATCAAAGGTGAATGTGACGGTGAACCAGACAGAACAGTCTGTGACTGTGTAAAGCAGGACAGCGTGGATATTACACAAGGGGATGGAATACAGGAACAGAAACTGTTCCCGATAAAGAATGGGAATGTGTCTGAATATCAGGTCCAGGATAATGACCAGTAGATCCGCCGCTGACATGGCCACCAGGTACCGAGTGACACATTTGGAGAGACCGCACTTTCCCCGAGACAGGATCCCAATCGTCAGCAAGTTAACTGTGAGGAAGAGAAATAAACAGAGAAATTATACATCAGACTGGAGCAAAGTTACCAATTTGATTGAGGACTGATTGAGATTTATAAATGTGTTCCTGTATCCAGGAATCCACTGAATGATTGGACCTGAATGAACAAATGGGAAGATCAGTGATACAGTGGAAGACAGGAGAGATTAAATAATAAAAGGATGGTTTTGAAATTGTTAAACTGAATGTTGATCATAATCCTCCCCCTCCCTCACTTCCCCATCTAGTTTAAAGAATTTTCCATCTCTAATCACTCCCAGATCTGATGAAGGGTCACCGACCTGAAACATTAAACTCTGTTTCTTTCTCAAAACGTCCTGCCAGACCTGCTGAGTATTTCCAGCATTTTCTTTTCTTATTTCAGATTTCTAGCATCTGCAGCACTGTGGTCTGGTACAGAGAGTTAAATGTTGAACTGACTGAGAGACTGTGTCTGAATGCCTGTGGTGTGATCTGTGATCTGTGTGTGTGTGTCAGAGAGAGAGAGAGAGAGAAAGAGGGTGTGTGCGTATTTGAGAGAATGTGTTTCAGCAAGAGTGTGTGTGTGAGAGAGAATGTGTGTGTGTGTGTGTGTGTGTGTGTCTGTGAGAGTTCATGCGAGCGAGAGAGAGAGAAAGTGTGTGTGAGAGAGAGAGAGAGAACGTGTGTGTGTGTGAGTGTCAGATAGACAGAGTGTGTGTATATATATATATATATATATCAGTGCCTGGGTTCTGGTGTGTGTGTATATATATATATATTTATATACGTATGTCTCATGGTCTGGGCTGTGACATATACATACACATATACATATACATAATTATATGCCTCAAGGTCTGGGCTGTGGTGTGTGTGTGTGTGTGTGTGCATATATATAAGTCAAAATGTCTGCGCCGTGATGTGCGTGTGTGTGTGCATATATATAAGTCTCAGTGTCTGGGCTGTGGTGTGTGTGTGTGTGTGTGTGTGTGTGTGTGTGTGTGTGTGTGTGTGTGTGTGTGTGTGTGCATATTTATAAGTGTCAGTGTCTGGGCTGTGGGCTGTGGTGTGTGTGTGTGTGCATATAGATAGGTATCAGTGTCTGGGCTGTGTTGTGTGTGTGTGTGTGATGTGTGTGTGTGTGTGCACGTATATAACGCTCAGTATCTGGGCTGTGGTGTGTGTGGGTGTGTGTGTGTGCATATATATAAGTCTCAATGTCTGGGCTGTGGCGTGTGTGTTTGTGTGTGTATGTGTGTGCATATATATAAGTCTCAGTGTCTGGGCTGTGGTGTGTGTGTTGGTGTCTGCGTGTGTTTGTGTGTGTGAGTGTGTGTGTGTGTGTGTGTGTGTGCATATATTTTGGTCTCAATGTAAGGGTTGTGGTGTGTGTGTGTGTGAGTGTCTGTGTGTGTGTGTGTGTGCATACATATTTGTCTCAGTGTCTGCGCTGTGGTGTGTGTCTGTGTGTGTGTGTGTGTGGGTGTCTGGGTGTGGGTGTGTGTGTGGGTGTGTGTGGGTGGGTGTGTGTGCATACATATAAGTCTCAGTGTCTGGGCTGTGGTGTGTGTGTGAGTGTGTGGGTGTCTGTGTGTGGATGTGTGTGTGTGCGTATGTGTGGGTGTCTGTGTGTGGGTGTGTGTGTGTGTGTGTTTGTGTGTGTGTGTGTGTTTGTGTGTGTGTGTTTGTGTGTGTGTGTGTGTGCATATATATAAGTCTCAGTGTCTGGGCTGTGGTGTGTGTGTGTGTTTGAGTGTGTGTGTACATATAAATAAGTCCCAGTGTCTGGACTGTGGTGTGTTCGTGTGTGTGTGTGTGTG